>NC_142809.1:47734446-47831552 GCF_049724085.1 Artemia sp. Qi Xiang Cuo | reverse complement strand
TGATAATAAATCAATCTATCATCCATACATATGTCATTGCTAGGGTAGATTCAAGGTAAGATAGTCATAGGAATAAGGGATAAAAGATAGGATATATTTTGGATTGATGCGTGCTGGATAATGCCCACTGGACTTCTGGGATTGAATTCGCTTGGACATTTCCGATACAATTATAACGCATTCGAATTTTTTCGTTTTCACAAGCTTTCAATTCATGGATACTTATGTGATCTATGCGGTCTTCTATCATGTAATCGCAAAGGAAAGACATTTTTCTCTTGTTTGATTCAGTGGTAACGTTGTGAATAGTTATAGTAGGTTCTGCTGTCAACCAATCAACGTCCACATATTTGTTATTTCCAATCATGTATTGGCTATACTTTCTTATACTATCATCATTTTTAGTCTTTAGATGAATAAAGTGCCTTTTCAGGTCTGATAAAGAGCCTTCGCTTAGCTTAGCGCCATCTTTTCCGCATATTTCAGTGGCTTGTTCTCTATACATAGGTAGTTGGGAAGCTGTAATGCATGGGCACTGCCCGCTAGTTTTTCCGACACACTTATAAGGACTCTGTATTTTCTCATTTTTACAACCTTTTAGTTCCTTAGAAGATATGTATATATTACAAAGAAAATTCGACTCAGAGATGTCTGCATCGTCCTCGCTAAGAGCTATTTTGACTTTTGATTCCTTTGGCCATTCTATATCGATGTGCTTATTCCCATCAATAGCAAACTTAGTATTCTCCTTTACACCGTCACCATTTTTGTCTTTTAAATAGTTTAGAAAATCTTCTAGGTCAGTTTTAATACCCTTAGTAAATTCCCAACCCATGTTTTTACAGGTTTCTGATGCTTTATTTCTTGAGTGGGTTTGTTGAAAGGCTGTTATGCACTTACATATTCCACTCGTGTTTTCAGAACAGTTGTACAGCTTTTGTATCTTTTCGATTTTGCAAGATTTTAAATCCTTGAGGTCTATGTGCTTAACGTCGTCTTTTATGGGTATGTCGCAAATAAAAGCATCTGTCGTACTTGCTGCATCTATAATAGATACTCCAGTGTCCAAGTTCTTTGACCAATTGAAGTCTGCGTATTTGTCTCCTTTAAGAGTGAATATGGTAAAGTCTTTAATAGTTTCAGCATATTAACCTGTAAATGCCTGAAAAATTTCTTCAGTGCCGATACTGATCCTTCAATGAGTGTACAGTCAGCTTTACGACAGGAATCTACGGCTTCTTCATTTGACACTGGAAAAAGTAAAGCTGTCATACAAGAACACTTCTCCCTTGAATTACCAAGATAATTATAATGCATTTGTGTTTTATTATTTTCACTGCTTTTTAGATGCTCAAAATTTATTCTGTCTTTACCATCCTTTGTATCTAGGTTACAAATGAAAGGAAATTGCGCCTGGTTGGTTTCAGATTTTAAATTTTGATAAGTTATTCTTTTTTCGTCTTCAGCATGGGTGACACCTATGTATTGGTTTCCTCCAACAATGAATTTATTAACCTGCTTTATGGTGTTGTTAATTTTGGAAGTTCGTCTTATCACATAATTGAGAACACCAGGGGACGGCTCAGTGAGTGTACCGCCTTCTAATTGGCAAAATTCAGCACCTTCTTCTTTTGTTCTTGGCTCCAAGAATATGGTCATGCATGGGCAGGAGCCCCTAGAATTCCTGACACAATTATATGCAGTTTGAATCTTCTCGCTGTTACAATCTTTCATTTCCTTGGGAATTATTGGGAAGTCACACATAAAACTTGACTGCTCTGAACCTGTTTTGTTTGCTACAGCTAAACATTCTACCTTGCTTTCAGCATCATTTGACCAGTCGACTTTTGCAACCTTGTCATCACCCAAACTAAATCTAGTATATTTTTGTTATTTTATCCGAGTTCTCTGCCTTCAAATGCCCAAAATAACCTTTAAGGTCTTTACAAGACATTTTACTCAGCCTACCTGATGAACTTTTACATTTGGCAGACGCTTCTTTTCTTGATAATGGTTTTAAAAAAGTTGTCATGCACGGGCATGTTCCACTAGTTTTATCAAAATAGTCATATATCTTTTGAATTTGCTTATATTCACACTGTTTCAATTCATCTGAGTCTATAAGATCAATACTGTCATCAATAGGAAAGTCGCAGAGGAAAATCAGAGTTTTGTTTTTTATTTCAGCTGTTAAATTGTTAATAGTTACTACGAAGTCCGGCTCTTTTGACCAATCAACGTCTACGTACTTTTCATTCCCAACAAAGAATTGATCATGACTTTTGATGCTGTTACCATTTAAAGCCAATATGTGCTTAAGTATTCTTTTAATATCATAAGGAGACCCCGTAGATAAATTACCATTTGAATCTCCACAAAATTGTATTGCTCTTTCTCTTGATTTAGGATCCTGTAATAGAGTCATGCAAAGGCATTTGCTGTTTGAACCTCAAATACAGTTATAAGGTTTTTGTATTTGATGCAGTTGACACAGCTTATTTTATCTGTATCTACAAACTCTAATTTATCTGTCACAGATATTTCACAAAGTAAAAGTGATTCCATCATTTCTGGTGTTTCCATCATTTCATTTACTTTTGGAGCTTTTTTTACTTTTGGAGAAGGTTTTTGCAGTCTTCTGGCCAGGTAATATTTATGTACCTTCCATCTCCAATATAGAATTCCGACGTATCACATATTTTTCCATATTTTTTGTTATATGTTTCCATATATTTTTATAAAAATTTATTTGAAGTCTTCTATTGAAACTTTACTAGCAAGTGTCCCTTTCGCCTCTTTACAGTATTTTTCTGCTTCTTCTTTTGATTTGGGATGTTGCAAAGCTGTTATACAAGAACAACTTCCCTGGCTATTCGCCATACAATCATAAGGGTACTGTATATCACGAGTATTATATATTTTTAAGGACGATTGCTTTAAGTACTTCAGATCATCGGTTACTTAGAATTCACAAACAAACGGCATAGTCTCGTTTTCTTTCGCTGAATATATACTGATTCTGGTTTTTGCTTTAGACCAGTCAACTTATGTTGAAAAGTTTTCATCCAAATTGAATTTCGTATGATTTTTTATATATTGCCTAATTGGATATTTTCTGCTCAGATGTTCAAAGAAAACTTCAACAGCATTCTTGTCAGACTTTCCAGAGAAACCTGTAAGTTTACCGATTGATTTTTTACAAATTTCGCTTGCTTCTCTTCTTGTGACATACCATAGAAAAACACCTTCACAACGGCATAATCTCTTTGGGTTAGCCCAGCAAGCATAGGAAATTGCTCCCTCTTTATCCTTGCAATTTCGCGATAAATCGGCCAGATTAAAGAGTTTTGCATTATTTTGCACATTGTGTTTGCACACCTTCTTCTGTTTGTTAATGATTTTTCCGTTCAATTTTCCACAGGCAACAGTTGCATTTGTTGCCTGGTTAAAGTTTGTATAACAAACACACTCACTCTTTGGATTGCCTTTACAATTAGTCGAGTTTTGGAAGTAGACATCAGTCGAATTTTGGTGTAGACATTTTTTCAATTCATCAATGGCTTTTTCATCAAATGGCTTTTCATCCCGTAGACTTTGGATAACCGGAGTGAATAATTTTGCTACCATTATTAAGCTTACAATTATTTTCATGAGTTTTTGATCACTTTTTATCCTAAGTCTTTACCGTCTCACACAAACCCAAGTCTTAACCTGAAACCTCTAATTTATTGTTTCTCAAAATGTTTGTGGACCCAGCGTTGTAGAGGTCCTTATCCCTTATATGACAGGTTCATCCTATGGGCCATAAATATTAGTCTTAAACTTCTGACAATTCACAAAAAAATAAGGCAGAACAAGATTTAGTAAAATAAAGGCAAAAATTCTTAGAACAAACAGTTTGGAGTCAGCATAATATTGGCACAACAGGGATACAAAAATTAACATACCACCAACAAATTCTGAATAATTCGACAAAGCATATACATGAGGAAAAATGGCAAAACAAGTAATGGCAATTGTCAAAAGAAAAAACACATGATAGTGACTAGGAAGCCTAGAAACTAAGGCAAATCGCAGCACAAAGGGAGGTACTTAAAGAAATCTGCTTTGATGCAACAACATAAGATTTACCGTAATCAATAGAAAACAAATGTAATAGAAATTGGAGACTACAATTGGCGTAAATACTGTCGGTACTAGTTGACTCAGTCAAAGTTTTTAAAACCGGAGGTAGTGCAAAAGATATGCCTAAATATATAATACTATCTCTTACTAATATCGAGAAGCTATTTTTAACAAATGATAAAATTGGCAATGTAAAATATATAGCAGAACATACCACTGATATATTAATTACCGATATTGCATCATGTTCCAGCAAAAAATATACGGATAAAAATATGAATACCACTGATAGGTATGTAGTGATTCTAAGTGATCCAAAAATGCTTTGTTTGAATGAAATTGGATTAAGATTGATGTTAGTCCTAAGCTCCTGTAGAAATGTGTTGTCTGTATAATTATCTGCAACACCAAAATCTTCATAGAGCACTTTTTTCCAAACAGTTTTGGACGCACCGGCGGTCCTTTCTCTCACTTTACCAATCATTTTGTTATGCTTATCGTTAAGTTAGCGGCAACTTATCCACCGACTATTGTTCCTGCAATATCAATTTTCTTTTTGAAGGTATTTGCCAAACCTAAAAAAAAAATATATATATAATAAAAGAATATAGCCAACAGGTTATTCTCTCAAAATTTTTAATTATTTGTTTCTTCTATCACATACAATAATTTTGGTACTTTTTGAAATTTCTGTTAAAAAATTAGAAAGCTAAAAACTAATTGTGTCAAAGAACATTTTGTTCTTCATGATATGCATTGGGAGTTGTTCATTGGGAGGCTAGTTGTTCTCCAATCACTTTCGACATTTAAAAAGGATACTAGCCCTTTGAATTGCCAACCGAGTGAGGTTTTTTTGAAATTTCTACGACAACGCCTTCTATAAAAACCATATATACCCCCAGGGCATAACTTTAAACCACTGCCCTGAGGGATGTGGGGGGGGGGGGGAGTTATTTGCCCTCCAATCACTTTTGACTATCAAAAAGGACACTAGCTTTTTGCATTTCCAATCGAATGAGCATGTTTCGAAGTTTTTATGACAATATCCTTAATAAAAACCTTATATGACCCCAGGACAAAGCTCAAAATCCTTGCCCTGAGGGTTGTGGGGGAGTGTCCTTCTAAAAAACATTTCTTCAATCCAGAAATCAACTACGCTGAAGAAAATGACTATCTCAAAATTTTGATTGGATTTGTTTGGGGGAATAAGGGACTTGGGGGAGCTACTTGCCCTTAAATTATTTTCGAAGATTAAAAAGTAGACTATAACTCTCTAATTCCAATCGAATGAGCCCCCTTTGAAGTTTCTACGACGACCCCTTCCACATGAAGTTCCTCTGGAAAAATATAATAAAAATAACCAAGAAACATTAGAGCCGGATGACCTTTACTATAGGCAACGATATAGTGTTGCCTCTGATTATGCAGGCACAGATTAGACAGACTATTTGAACTATTTAATGCAGAAATACAGAAACTCAAACAAAGCACAACAAGAATATTTGAGGTTTTCTTTAGAAGAAGTAAACATCGAAGGTACACAGGCTTGATATCAATCATTGGCGAACTTGCATCGCGCCTTTTTGGTCTATCGACCGATGAAGATTTTAATATTGAGAGAAAACGTAAGAAAATCAAACACAGCAATAAATACCACGTTATACAATCAGATAATAGAAGCAAAAATAGCGAGCTTGCAAAGAGATACAATTGAAATAATCTCCAGAAAAATTCAAAACCAGTCAACACAATGAAGTGTTTAAAAAATGAAGTGGATAGGGTAAAAGTAGATTCTAGCTTGTCCATTATTTCAATGGATAATATAACAATGTCATTGTTATATGAGTCTTCCTACAGAAATTATATAACTGGTTGAGTTTGAAACTGTAAGCTTATTGATGTTTTTTCCGTCATATCTCTTTTTATGCCATAGTGGATTTAACATAAAAGAAAATAAAACTTCTTTAAAAATTTTCTGGTATTTCTCTAACTTAAATAAAAAATTATAATTTTTGTTGAGACACCAGAAATATTTTTGCCATTTACATTATAGATTTATCAGTAAGACAATAGAAATTAGTAGAAAAACCACAGCAGCTACTTGTTGATTCCAAAAACACTAGAATTACCACAAAATGACCTTAGTTTTCATGCTCTGAACCATCTATCTATATAGCTAGTACAATTCTCATGAAACTCACAGCAAGCAGCTTAATTAATCTTGCAGCATTTTAATTGACACTTTTCATCTCTTCGCTCTTGCTTCTATTTCGGGCATTTGTAGTGTTGATGCTTGTTGTAATTGTAGATACTGGTTCTTTAGTTATAAGTATATATGGTAGATTCCTTTGAGCACACTCATTGTTGTTACAAGATTCTGGTTGCTCTCTTCCTACACCTCCTCTTCCGTGGCTTTGCCCGACTGGACAAGGTATTTTACTGCAGAGAAGCAAATTTTCAAAAGATCCTTGTCTAACATAAATACTTGACTTTTCTCTCTCAATTTTAACTTTTCCATACAACTGGTCTATTAAATAACTTTGCTTTTCTCTTTTCATGATACTATGCCTTGTTTTTGTGTAGTACTATTATCTTTAACTTACTTGAAGCTTGCTTGGATAAAGCCATTAATGTTTCAGCTTTGTAGTCTTACGGGTCCTTATATTATATACCGCTGCAACCCGGATTAACATTGGACATGATCGTCTTTTACTAGGTTGATAGCCACCGCTGCAACCCGGATTCAGTGTCCAACTAGCCGAGGAGAAAAAAAGGCGGTTCTTTATTACAAATGTCGTTCTTTATTACAAACCATTACAAACAGGAAAAAGCCTACGGCTTTTTTTCTTTGAAATAGTAAGAGACGATCCTAAAGCAATCAAGTAGCTATCTAAGTCCAATGTATGCAGTGGTATGTTATTCCAATGATCGTATTTTAATGTAATTTTCTTGATTTTCAAGCCAATATAATTCCTTTGCTGTTCAAGCCAAGGGACTGAAAGTTTCCTATACAGGGGTTTTGGACAAGGTGGTTCTAATGGTGTACTTTTTGTTTTGATCTGACTCCTTTTTTAGGAAGTATGGATTTTTTTATTTCTTAACATTGGACGTGATCGTCTCTTACTAGGTTGCTAGCTACCGCTGCAACCCGGATATAGGCAAGAGGTCGTTCTTTATTGTAATTTGATCTGACTTCTTTTTTAGGAACTATGGGTTTTTATATTTCTTAACATTGGACGTGATCGTCTCTTACTAGGTTGCTAGCTACCGCTGCAACCCGGATTAGGAGTTAGGGGTTTTTATATTTCTTAACATTGGACGTGATCGTCTCTTACTAGGTTGCTAGCTACCGCTGCAACCCGGATTAACATTGGACATGATCGTCTTTTACTAGGTTGATAGCAACCGCTGCAACCTGGATTCAGTGCCCAACTAGCCGAGGAGAAAAAAAGGCGGAAAGGAAAAAAGATGACGTTGGTGTGCTTTTTGCTTTTTGTGTGCTAATAATGTGCTTTTTGTTTTGATCTTTTTAGGAGCTATGGGTTTTTGTATTTCTTAACATTGGACGTGATCGTCTCTTACTAGGTAGCTAGCTACCGCTGCAATACGGATTATCAAGCTACCCCTGCAACACGGATTACAAACAGGAAAAAGCCTACGGCTTTTTCTTCTTTGGAATAGTAAGAAACGATCCTCAAAGAATCAAACAGCTAACTAAGTTTATAGTTTGTTCTTTATCATAATTAGCTTTGGCCTGATCGTCTCTTACTAGGTTGCTAGCTACCGCTGCTACCTGGATACCGCTACAATATAGATATCTTGCAGCTACCCCTGGAACCACCATATCTCAGTTACTATGGGCGAGAGATCGACTCCTATATAGACTCCTATATAGGGGTTTTACTATAAAATCAATGTATAAAATGTTCTATTGTTCTGATGATCGTCTTTTAGTATAACTTTACCACGAACTGTTTGATTGATTCACAAATCAAATATCTTTGGAAAAACTGCAGTGTCAAAAGAAATCAAAAATACAGTTTCTAGTGTAAAAATTTATTCTGTTTTAAAAATATTTTTTTAGTTATAAAAGGTTTTTAACCCCGTTAATTTCCATTATAAAAAGCCATTGAACAACTCTCTACGATGTTTCAGTGCCGAGCTATCTGTGAAATTACTAACCTATACTTTTATAATTAATTAAGTGGCGCATAAAATTTAGTATAGGCCAAAGGTCGTTCTTTATTATATTCTTCTTTGAAATAGTAAGAGACGAACCTCAAACGATCAAGTAGCTAACTAAGTCCAATGCATGCAATAACTTTTTATTCCAATGATCGTCTTTTAATGTAACATATCAGTTACTATGGGAGAGAGATCGTTCTTTACTGTAACTATCTGCGAAAAAGAAAAAAAAGAAAGAAAAAAAATATGCCGTTTAGGCAGAATGTTGCAGTAGAAGCCACTTTTCTTGATTTTCCAGCCAATATATTTCTCTTGCTGTTCAAGCCAAATAACAGAAAGTTTACTCTACAGGGGTTTCAGACAAGGCAATTCTAATGGTGTATTTTTTGTTTTGATCTGATCCGAGTTGCACATACCGGGAAAAAACATACAGCATAACCACGCATGACGGTAACCAAACACTCTCAACCAATTACTATTACTACAAACTATTTCATAGCTTTTCAACGATGATATAATTCTCTGAACCTTCATTATTAAAAAACACTCAATTCTTTCGCCTGAATCGACCCCTTTGACTACGCTCACCATAATCTTGTCTAGTGACTGGTCTAGTAAGTTCATTAATTGGATCATTTTGAAAATATTTAGCTATCAATCCGTCAGAGTGCCTGATTTGCAAACAAAGCGGAAATGATTAAGATACCCTTGCATAAAAATCTACATCATTTAACTGGGATCGCTTACTAAGTAGGGCCTTTCTGGTTCGGCGTAACTGGGGGTTATATCATCACTAAGAAACAGATATTCGAATGGGCCAATAATCTTATTTTTTAGTTTGTTTGCAATACGTAATAGGCCTATTTTTAGGGATAGGGAAAGGATAACTCACTTACCCTTTCACCGTTACTCTGAAAGGGTCATCTTACATTAGTTTTGTTTTTTGTTTTAAGGTTTTTTTTTTATATTTTATCAGTATTATTCTGCACTGAGGACGGTCAAGTGGAGGTCTTGACCGAGATATTTGCATAATTTTTTATGCAAATATAAAATTAACTGGTTTGTGTAAAAACGAGCCAAGTCCTTAATCAATGTAAAAACGAGGTATGCTCTCACTCAGTAGAACTTTGAGCCTAGTCAAAGATACACATTTTCAGAGACTTGTCGGTCAAAAACTATGTAGGTCCCACTAGCAGGATTTAGGATGGTGTGAGAGCCAGCCTGCCAACAAACTCTGTGCAATATGAGCCTTGATCTGGCTGGCTGTGAAAGCAAACTTACTCCTGCTTTGGTGTATAAAGAAGTTAAGTCTTGATTAATATAAAAAAAAAAAATTCAAATGGATTCTGACATTTTCGTAAGAAAATTAAATGGTGATTAGAAATGGTGAGCCTATTAAAATGTTTTTTTTGGTTCCCTTGTCCTATTGCGCTTGCTCAGTATGTTATAAGTGGATATTAATAATATATTAACTCCGTTCTTTAGCACTAAGATCTTACTTCTAAGATCTTACATTATTCTGCATAGATTACCGTTCTTTAGTCGATCATTGTTCTAAGATCTTACAGCTCACTGATATTAGCAAAAAGTGGATAGAACGCCATTTTGCTGCCAGATAGAACAATGATGAGAGGACTTTGATGATACAATCATCATTGTTATTAGACCAGTGATCAGAGCAAAATGATGAAAGACGTTGGAAAAGAACGGTATAAGAAGCAAGATCTTAGTCCTAAGATTTCCCTTAAAAGCACTCTTTGTCGACAGACCTTAGCACAATGATGAGCAAAATAACAGCCCTAATATTCAGTTGACTCTCCAAGTTTTTCCTAGTGGTGAAACTTTATTGCTGCTATTTGAGGAGATAGTCACTAGCAGGGTTGCCGTACACCCAAAAATAATCCATGGCGTTTTCTGAGGAAGTCTTGACCAGCAATTGCTAACACATCTTCAAAATTTATCTTCTGTGACGACTCGTGTAGCTCATGTTTTTCGAGCTTATATCACTAATATCAGAAAGAAAGGGCGTGTCTGACATCATCCTACTTGAGTGGAGAAGCCGAAACAAGACATTATAACTCTTTGAAGGAATTTTGCTAAATTTATGATTAAACGGTAAAAATATGCATAAGAAAGACTCTGGCACCTATGACTTTTGTTGTTTTATCTAAACAGTAACTTTGATACAGGTGAAAATTTTGCGCCTTAGTCGGACTGTAATCACACCTGTCCATAAAAAAGGAAAGATTTGCGAATATTCCCAGTTTTTCTTTTATTTTTTATTCTAATGCCAAAGATGCCCTAAAAATGTGGAGCATCAAAATTTTAAGAGGCGAATATAAAAAGGGTATGTAAAGACTTGTTTATTCCCAAGCATTTTCTTATAATATTCTGGTTTTATATTTTTTATATGAAAATTTTTATCTTTTTCTTTGCAAGCTTGATTCACAGATCACAATGTCAACTACTATGTCGGTTTTCTACTGTTAGTGTTCCTATAACCTTGTCCCTAGATCCCAAATGGATTTGTTTTCAGTTGTGCGACAACCTTGGTAGTAACTATCTCCTCAACTTGTAGAAATAAACTCTCGGTTAGGAGTTTTGGACCTTGAGAGATTTTTAGGATTTCAGGCAAGATAATAGAGGAAAAGAAAGTAGAACCGCTGATTTCAATACCATACGTGGGGAATAAAGCAAAAACTTGCGGTGTGTGAAATACGTCACACACTAGGTATTTATTTATTATATTGTAATATATAGTTTTATAATTCTTTTTTCCAAACAAAGGGGTAGTACTGAAGTGAAAAGAATTAAAACATGGATAATCTTTAAAGGGGATAAAATCTTATAGAAGCATCACTTAGCTTTAAATGTACTTTGGGCAGTAGGAGCTTTTTGTCCCCAGAGCCCAAATTCATGTTAAAACAGCACTAAATTCAGGAAAAGTTCAAAAGTTATGAGAAGTTCTAAATTCTTAAAAAATCTAAAACAGACCCTGCCGAAGCCCAAAAACGATGAATTTCAGACTAAATTCTGCGAAGTGAAGGTACTGACCAAAACATAGGGCACAAGTTTGATCAACTCAAATTCAACCTCAACCAAAGGGTCTGAGTGAGACTCTGTGTGTGAGAACTTTGAATTTTATTTCTGCATAAGAACCTCTTTTTCAATTTACCTCCCTGAGGTTGGTTAAGTGATCTTTTTTATGTAGTGGTTTTTATTTATTTTTGTGTTGTTTTCTGTTTTTATTTATTTTTGTAGGTAAAAGAATAAAATAACTAAATAAATACTATAAAAATCCAACTAGAAAACTTACTTCTCCTGGTTGAGGAGATAGTCACTACCAGAGTTACCGCACAACTTAAAACAAACCAACGACGTTTTTTGAGGAAGTCCGGACCAGCGTTTGCTAACATCTCTTAAAAATTTATCTCTCATGACGCTTAATATAGCTCATTTTTGAAGCTTATATTACTAATAACAAAGAGAAAGGTATTGAATAAGTGAATTAAACAACCAAAAAAATAATGTAAATATTTAAACCAGTATGTTTTGTCGATAATTTTGATGGTTAATAATTATTTATTAAATCCTTAACGCCAATTTTTTTTAACTATTGCTTTTTTGACAAAAGTTTTTATTCTACTTCTAGGGTCATTATCTTTTTATTTACTTTTATTGTTAGTTGCTAATTTGATTACATATACCAGCCAGTCACGGGTGCGAATTCCCGATAATGTAGGGGAAAATTTTTTTTAAAAGGAAAAGACTCAAATACCGGCAACATGCCGAAACTGCTCTTTTCATAATAATACTAAATTATACGAAGAACGCAGAGACAAAAACAAAAATCTGCAAGTCAATTCGACGTTAAATTTACCCAAGTTCAAAAGCTACATGACCTAACCCCACTCATACTTTTGAATTATAATATTTTATAAAGCCGAAATAAAAAGTATGTTGCGAGACAATAGGCTGCAGTTTGGATACATGTGCTGCCACTTGGCAAGGGAATCTATCCCTGAAGAAACAATAAAATAGGGGAGGATATTTCTGTGACGAAGGCGGTTCAATGAGGGATAACTATTACTCATTACCTCTTACTTATTCTCTAACCTGATTGTGTCCAGTAATTACGGTTAAGGAACAATGAGTAATATTAATACTTAATGATTAGATTAAACACTAATGGACGACGAATGACTAAAGCAAATTACTTATAAAATAAGCACTCTATTTATATGATATATAAATAAACACCTAGAATTAAAATGAGCAAAAACTTTCACTTTTATTTGGCATTTTAAAGAAAAATGTCCACACACATCATCTTAACATTAACATTAAAAATAATAACAATAATAGCAATCGTCTTCAAAGCTATCAAGTTATATAAACAACCTTAGAATAACACAACACTAATGTTAAACAAGTATATTTTAAAGAAAAATGTTAAAAAGAAATACATATTATAAATAAAAAATTATAAAATATATTGATTATAAATCAATGCTAGAACGAACTAGGATCTTGCTCAAAATATTAAGAAGAAGAATGAACAATACCGTTAGCTCAACAATAACAAAATGTGAAATGGAAGTGCCAATATCTAGCCAGCTGCCGGTGTTTGTAACCATGTAGAAAAACTGAAGACCCATAAAGTCAGATATAACTTGAACTAGGAGTAACATTTTGCCATCATTCATCTGAAAGTAGACAAGAATTACAAATAATGTGTTTGAATATCTCTTATCTAGCTCAGACGAGCTTCCACAAATGCAATTCATGAAAGACAAAAACAAATACTTATCCTGTCACGTACTAGCTGAAACGCTTATGGATGACTAGCCGAATCCAGCATTATCTGGGCTTAGCAGGTGCAACTTATCCGACAGACAGGGGTCTTAATAGACTTTTACCTTTGGTGGGGGGAGGGGACGTCCAAAACGTGCCGGCAAATTCGAGTAGGTGCGGACGACAAACAAAATTTGTTACTTCGTTTTTTATGTGTTAAAATAATGTTTATTAGTAGCGGAAAATTGTATAAAAGCAAAATCAAGACAAAGAAAATAAGCTAAACTATAAGGCTGCGCGGCTTTTCAACTTCCCAGTTTTCTCAAACTAGGTTGAGCTCTATTTTTTCCAGTACGTATTTTTCTGGCATCATGAGCATGAGATGGTCAAGTCGATCGTTTCCAATAGTTGAACTCAAACTGTTCTTGACGATTTTCAGCTTGCTAAATATTCGTTCACCTTCGGCCAATTTCACTGCAATAGTTTTTGCAAAAGTGAATGCTCTGTAAATTAAAGGCAACCCTAGTGTGTTCTTTTTCGCTAGAGAGAACAACTCAGTAAACTCAATAATACTTCCAGCGCTTTTGTAGATCTCTGCAAAAAGAACGATAATGTTCTCTCTGTGGGCTAGACATCTTATGTACTGAATATTTCTTCCTAACTTCTTGGAAATGTGAGCTTGTGTTCCATCAAAGCGCCCACTCATGTTCCTTGAAAAATCGTAGAATGGATCATCTGCAACTTCGCGCAGATGAAGCATTAAATTTCGCAGTCCTTCGCCCGAGGGGAGTCTTTAATGACATTAGATTGGACCGACTATATACCAAGTTTTGTAGGGGCTCAACAAGTCGTTTTTGAGGGGGGCAATTGGTTTCTGTCAACTTTGCGCAGATGAAGCAGTAAATTTTGTTATTCTTCGCCCGACGGAAGTTTTTTATGACATTAAACTGGACCGACAAAATACCAAGTTTTGTAGGGATCCCTTGACTGGTAGTTTTTTAGGGGGCCAATAAGTTTCTGTCGACTTTGCGAACATGAAGTAGTAAGTTCAGTAATGCCTTCCAGAAGCTTCACTTTGCACCAAAACATAGCGACGTTTGTCAGGCTTTGCTCGACAAAAGTCCTTTCTGAGGACCCTCAGTAATGCCTTCCAGAAGCTTCACTTTGCACCAAAACATAGCGACGTTTGTCAGGCTTTGCTCGACAAAAGTCCTTTCTGAGGACCCTTAGGGGGAGCCCCCCCCTAGTGGCACCCCTGCCGACACCTAATCCAGACCGTTTCATGTACTAATCCTCGTAGCCTCTAACTTCATTTACACCTCATGAAACGCTAATGATAAGTAATGGAGCTTGTCGGGTAAGTAATCTTGCCACTCTCAAACGCACCGATATATACAGACACAATATTTGTCTGTTTGTTCATTGAATAGAAAATGGTGGGCAGGAGGACAAGGTAGTGTTGGAGAAAGGGTTGCTGAGAGGTGGGAGTAGTGCGTTGATGAGTGATAAATATTGGATTTGATATTATTATTTTTCTTCTGTATTTGTATTTATCTATTATAATTTTTAATCCATTTTTTTCGTAATATATAGGTTATAGGCTATTTAATTTGCTTTATTAAAAATATTTTAAGTTAATTGACTGACTTATTCAGTAAGAAGTTATGTGGACTTTCTCACGACGAAAAACCCACAACAAAGATAAATTGGTTTTATCTATTTGTTTCTGAATGTTAAAAATAAAAACTTGAACTTAAACAAATATTCTCTCTAAACAGTAGGTGACCATTAAAAAGAATACGAATAGAGATAATCTATTCTTGAAAATAAATACATCAAATATGAAATTATCTTGAAACAACAACGACAAAGATTTTGAATTTTAACAGTTTTCGGTCTTTTTAAGTTGTTTAGTCCTTATATGTTTAATACACAACATGGACATGTTCCAAAATGAATATTAGAGAATGATCAACACAAATAAGACAAAAACGATTAACTTTGTTAATTAGAAAACGATTAAGAAGGTCAATTCTAAGTGGAGGCGGAGCATTCCCAGCTGCTACTAACAACTCACGGCAGCATCAAGCCGCCTGAGGGCAACACAGCTACGCATGCTCCTCCTCCATCCCAATCTATTCAAAGCCTCACTCTTTACACCCTCCCAAGAAGTTCCCATTTCCTTTAAATCTTTCTTTATGACGTCCTCCGCTATATGTTTTCCAGAGAAATTGTCCACGGATTTTTCTGGGTACCCGGATGACTGACCGTATCTCAAACAGTAGGCTGTACGAAAAGGTTGAGATTGAGAGAAAGTTTGAGATGGCTAGGGCACGTTCTGTGGATGAAGGATGACACTACTACTACTACTACTACTACTACTACTAACAACTCACCGCAGCACAAAGCCGCCTGAGGCTAACACAGCTACGCACGATCCTCCTCCACCCCAATCTATTCAAAGGCTCCCTTTTCAAACCTGCCCACGAAGTTCCCATTTCCTTTAAATCTTTCTTTATGACGTCCTCCCATCCCAGATGGGGACGACCTGCTTTCCGTTTAGCCCTAAAAGGTTGGGCGAAAAGAACAATCTTCGGCAATATGTCATCCTTCATCCGCACAACATGCCCTAACCACCTTTCTTTCATTATAGCCCTAGAGAGCGGAATTGAACCACATTTTTCGTATAGCCTATTGTTTGACATACGGTCAGTCAGCCGGGTACCCAGAACAATCCTTAAGCAATTTTTTTGGAAAACATCTAGCAAATCTTCACCCGCTTTTCGGAGCGTCCACGCTTCAGAGCCATATTTGACCACTGTCATCACTGTAGCTTCTAATATTCTAACCTTGGTTTGCAGACTTATCTTACTATTTTTCCAGACTTTTTTAAACTGTGAAAAAACACCCTGAGCCTTGGCTATTCTATATTTAACATTTTCACTGCTCCCGCCATCTTTACTAATAATACTACCAAGGTAAGTGAAGGTGCCCAACTGATCAATCTTTTCATCACCCAACGTCACCTTTTCATCTTCACTTATTGATAGCCTTACCGACTTAGTCTTCTTAACATTGATTTTCAAACTTAGTCTAGCACCCTGAACTCGCAAAACCTCTAAAAGTTCATTCATTTTGCTCACAGTTTCATCTAGAATGCTTAAATCATCAGCATAATCAAAGTCCAGGAAAGTTTTTCCTCCCCATTTGATTTCGGGTTCTCTCATCACCTTTCCTGTGGTCCTTAAGACAAAGTCCATCAAAATGATCCGTATAAAGGGGGATAGAACACAACACTGCGTAACTCCTGATTCAGTACGAAACAAGCTGCTAAAATCAGTACTAGTAGTAAAAAAAGTAGTAAGTATACATAAGGAGGTCTACATGGTCTGCGTTTTTGATTCAACATGTTGTTTCTTTGGTAAATGGCAATCACCTTACATGAGGCCACTGCCCCGAACATGACAAAATAGAGGGGGGTATCTAGGTTTTGAGACCATCTCCCTAAAATACGAAAGATTACAGAGAAATGCAGAGTTATCGATTAAATAATGGAAAAAACATATTGTTTCGAAATCTTCCAGAATCACAACTGAGATTCAGTTATTCGTGCTAGTGCACGAATCTAGTGCTAGTTAATGTAGACACATCTTTTAGGTCAATGGAACCTTCCTCAATATTCTAGATAATTTTCTAATAATTATTATTATTTTCTAGATAATTTTCTAAACAATTTTCATCAATTTTCGAATAATTTACTTTTTAAGTCAAAGTTCGTAAAACTTTTTACAGGACGGTTTTGTAAGCCAGCTTTGCTTTCTATTCTATATTCGTAGCTAGGACTTTTTAGGGATCCTTCTCCACTTTTATCAACCTTCCAGACGAGCTATTTTCTTTAGTAATTCTCTTTAATCTAAATCCTGGATATGGAACAAGGTCAAAATCCACATCGAATCCTAACAAAGGTACTTTGAAGTTTAAGGATGAAGTTTAAGCAGGTTGTTAAGAAGTTTAAGCTAGGAAATTGATACCAGCTCGTTGTATAAAGTTTTGCATTAGAACATAACTCAAAAAAGGGGATTTCAGATTTCCCAAAAAATCTTTATTTTGGAAATTAACTTTGAATGACAAGCCTCATCATATTTAATGACTTGTTGACTCGTCACATTTAACATACGGATATAGTGCTGAAAGAGAAATATTTTTCCAACTTAGCAAACCAAAAAGTTAGAATTGGAAACAAATTAGTTAGTTAGTTAAATTGAGAGAGAGAGAGAGAGAGAGAGAGAGAGAGAGAGAGAGAGAGAGAGAGAGAGAGAGAGAGAGAGAGAGAGAGAGAGAGAGAGAGAGAGAGAGAGAGAGAGAGAGAGAGAGAGAGAGAGAGCGAGAGAAAAGTTAAGATAAGATTATTCTTCAAGGCTACTAAAAGGTTAGAATCTCACCGAAGTTAGCTCCTGGATTGCCATCACGGCACATCCGACAAGAAGAAATGGCACGAGGATTTTCTAAAAAAGAAGCAGATTAACAACAATAGGTTAAAACTTTTTAAAAAAGCATACTGAAGTAGATGGGTCTAAGATATTAACGATAGAAACATTACAATTTCAAAAAAACGACATAACAGTGAAAGATACCTAGAATAAAAAAAAATGTTACTAAAAATCAAAAAATGCACATAACTCGTCGGGTACATGCCAGTATTCCAAAGTGACATGGCTAATTAATAAGCTCTTACAGAGGGTCCCCCTCCCCCACTGACGCATTCAATTTTCAAGAACAAATTAACTTACGCATAAATAGCAAAAACTTCATAATAACTACAGAGTCAACGCAAACTGCGACAAAATAAAAGAATAAAGAAAACAAAAATCCCCAAACGATGCTACATTTGATGCTGAAATTTCACATATAAAACCAAAATCAAGCGTAGTTTTTAGTTAGTTGTTTAACCCCAATCTTTTACCTGTCCAGTCCCCTCCCTCTAATATGCCAGTAAATCCCGTCAAATTCATTGCAGCTACAATTGCATCTGGTACAACACATACCTAGTTAATATTTACTTAACCCACCCTACTGAAAGTACCGTTTGCTTCGAGCCAATTAATTATAACATACTTTTCCTTACTATCAAGATATTCACGAAAAGCCAGAAAATTACTTTTGCATTTTCCATGTCTTGCATCGGGTAGGTGAACATACAATCGAGGAAAACCATAATTAAAAATGACGTACAAGTTTCTAACATTTGAGAAAAGGTGCTATGGCATAAAAAGATTGAGGGGTAGAAACCTACCCCCAGCCCATGCGTACGCCGGACAAAATTGTAATACAACTTACATATAAAAATGCTATTTTTAGATCATTCCTCTTCAAAGCTGAGTCCTCCTTTTGGTTTACAATATATCCTGAAATACCCTGAAAAGAAAAAAAGACATAAAAAGAAGAAATCAATTTTTGTAGCGCACTAAGTATAAATATTAAAAGATCTTTATAATATCTTTAATATCTTTATTAATTAAAAGAAATGTAAACATAAATATTAAAAGGTACTAAGATAATCTTGTTAGGCAAAGTCACTACAAATAAGGACAAATAAGAAGTGATACCCCCCGCTTGATTATTTAGAAGCAAATTTAGTTGGCGAAGCTCAAAAAGTTAGTTTTGAGTTATTTGGCAACAAGACAAGACAAGATCTTTTATTGACAAAAACACATGAAAAATAAACTTCTAAACTGGTCGACGGAGAGCAAGGCTCGATGTGTCGGCCATAAACAAATATAAGAAAATGCCCAAACAACAAATACAGGATAAAAAAAAAACATACAAGGTAAGAGATAACAGAGGAGGCCACTCCAGCGCGAGTTACAAAAACTAATTATTTTGCTTATTATTTTTTTTATCAACACTATAATATTTTTTATATAGTATCTTATTATAATAAAATATAATAATAATAATATTTTATAATTTTATAATAGAATTGTTATATATAATTATTTTACAACATTATTTTACAACACTCTAGCCACCACCCCCCTCCTTCATCAAAAAATATCCGATATCTCGTAAAAAAGTTACCGCCAAAAGCATCATCTTAAAAACTTCTTCGGTGTTTGAGCTAAACAAGGCCTACTGAATTGAAATTTTTTAGAAATTACCTTGCCATGCTCAGCCCGTAGATACATTTTAAAAATAGCACCAAGCATTAGTGAAAAATAGCACCCAATATTTATGATGAGGACTTGTGAGTTCTAAGGGGTGCTTGGCTTTGCTAATTCAAGACATCAAGTTAGAATATTTTACAGATCAGGGAAAAAGCTGAAAATAACCCACGGTTTATTTCCCTATTTATAATAAGCTTTCAATAATGAATTATAGATTGTAAATTATACAATAATATACATAGCGATATTTTAATAATATCTGTTAATATTTTGAAATATATAGGCTAGTTTTGTCTTCCCGACCAAAGTTGCCACACACTAACAGTTTTGAAAGTAATTTTTGGCCCCAAAATAGATGGATTTGGGAGTTATAGTAAATCATTTGTATTTATTCACCTAATAGTTACAAAATACTTAGCCGGAAACTATGATTTTCTCCGAATTGATACTATTATTAACCTATTTTGGGTGGATTTCAATTTATTTGGCCCACACAAAATCGTTTGCCCCCCCCCCAAAAAAAAATATACTCCCGAATTAGTCCCCAGCCATTCTTAACCGTTAAAGTAGTGGTGGCTTCCCCGGGAGTAAAAAGTGTTTGGGGTGCAGACGTCAAGGAATGTTCAGGGAGCAATTCATTATTTTCTGACATTGAACAATAGGGGAAACAAGCTTTAAGTAATCCGAGGGTTGCAATACTCAAGAAAAACAACAACAATTTTCTTGTTGAATATTCTGAATTATAATTATATATTTATATATTCTGAATTATAATTATATAATTATATAATTCTGAAATATAATTATGAGGGTCCGCATGGAAACTTGGAAACTAGTTTCTATGGTTTATTATCGTTTCAAAGATTGACAAGAATGTTCATTTAATGCAGCCCTTCCTCCCGAGAGGTCGGAGCTCTCACGATTAACTTACTTGAAACTATTATAGCTTGTTGAATTTGTGACATTCCTTTAGAGAATGGAGTACAGATACTTTAGCCTTCCATTCCTCACGCTATATCCTTGACCTCTCACTACCTTAACCTCGCTATATTCACTGAACCCTTGATTGCACTTCACTTAATGTAAAGTGGCCAAGTTCAAATATTTAAGAGTTTAACGCCCATCATGTTAAAAAGGGCTAATCGTTACCAGAATATTTCATGAAAACTGTCAAAACGACATTTCAGGATAAAAACTTTAAAAATCTAAAATAAAAAAAAGATTAAACCGAATTCATATTGTTGCTGTTACGCCTAAAGGTTGTATCTGACATTCTCAAATCTCTTAAATAATTGTCATAAATCGTTTACTGAACTACATTCATTTGGAGGATCAGTAGAGCAAAGCATGTTTAACCTCACTCCGATCCTTATGATCTACATTATTCTGGTGCCTCCCGTTGAGAACAGCTTAGCAAGTAGTTTTGGCAATTAACTCAGAAGGGGAAATTGTCAGATACGACGTTTAGAGATAACAGCGACGATATACAGTTTAGTTTATTTTATTTCCCCAAAGAAAGAAGTCATTTATTCATATTACAGTACGAAAGGATCACCTACCCTTTCTTTGCTTATATTTCCATCTAGATTCACCCAGGAAAATAACGCTAGGGAAAAACACACGTAGAAAAGCACTTCATGTGTCAAACTAAGGAGAATGAAACTAGGCAGTAAGCTTAAACTAATTGAATAGAGTCGAACCACTAAAACTGCATCTGACAACAGTGGTGAAAGGACTGAGAACCCTAAAAAAGAAATGAATTAAATTGAGTATCCCTAAAACTGATAAAGAAACGCAACTTGCCGACTTTATGTCACGGGAAATACCAGAGGGCGTAGATACATAATAGATATATAGATTCTATATAGACACACGAAAAAAACCCCACTAAATAGCCTAAATCTAAAGAATAAAAATAACAATGCTTCGCATTCATCAGAACAGAAATTAGGCATTGCAAAATTAGAAACCCTTTAAAAATTTCTCCTAATATTCAATGGCTATTCGAAAAAGGCCAACCTACTCTTCTCTCAGTCCTAAAATACCATCTACTTAGAATACTTTCAGCAAACCTAGCCTCTCCATCGCATAAACCAAACAGTTTAAACTGAATTCTTGAAACGGTCAATAATATAATTAAATTATTAAATTGAATTAAATTAATAATTAATTCAATTATTATTACTGAATTAATTTTATTTTCAATAATATTATTTTCAATTAATTTAATACTTAAATTAATAATTGACTTCTTAAATTAATAACTTAATTAACTTAATTCTCAAATTCTTAAATTTCTTAAATTAATTAAATTCTTAAATTAATTTTTGAATTAATTCTTAAATGAATTCTTATATTAATTAAATAATTAACTTAAATTAATAATTGAATTCTTTGAAAACGAAAACGGTCAAGAGGTAGACAAGACCTTTACGATTTCCACACGTTGGGCCTTCACGGGGGGTCACACAATAAGAGCCTTCACGACGACCAATCCGTTCAAGGTGTAAGAAAATGAGTTGCTACACCTCGAAGAACTTTCTAATAGGGTGTCTTTCAATGGGTGAGATGTATTTACTTCTTGAAAGGTAATTTCCCCCTGCATTTCTCGGCTATTCGAACGAACCGGTCTCGTTTCTTAGAGTTCAAACTCTAACCTCAACTCCTTCAGTTCGTTCCAAACTACCAAGAGACAAGACCTTCATCACCATCCCCACACATTGTCGTTTAAACCCCACCCTCAATAGATTCTTCTAATGCATATGAAAACGAGCTGTTGAACGTAGGCATTTTTAAGTTCAATAATTACATTTACAGAGGTGAGTATGAGTATGGTGAGGTGAGTATTTAGAGGTGAGAGGCGAGGGAAAACAGACAAAGACAGGGAAAAGAACAATTGAAAACTTTACAAAATTTCAAAATAATGTCAACAGCACAAACCAAGCCTTAAGATGCATTGCCAGCAAGATAAGATGTTGATGACCTTCAGTAGATACAGTTTTGGGTCAAAGGTCCTATTGGCCACGGACAGCCATTTGAGTCATATTAGTCAGGAACCAAAGGAAAATGTTGAATCAAATGGAACTGTAATCAATACATTTCTACCACACACAAGTCATAAGCTTCGCCCCTGGACCGTTTTTTGGACCAATAAAAGCTCACTACCATGTAGCTACTGCTGCATGGAGGCTTAACCAAGGACAGGACAGGGACAAACTTCTTCTAACTTCTTCTGGCCCAAAGAAAAGAAATACATGGTAAGTTAATATGGTAGAATGGTAAGTTAATTCCTGAAGTTACAGTTATCCTCTATCTAGGTTAAGATAATTACAAATTCATTGATCAAAGTATATTTCAAAAAGTTATTCAGCATTTCATAAATTAGATTTAATAAATGACAATGACAAAAATCTTTGCTTTGGTTTTATCAACTTTTATCTATTAAACAAACTTACCAATACTATTTTACCAAATGTTAAACATTCAAAAATAACTGTTCAGCGCAGGTTTGCCCAATCTAAATCTGTGGTCAGTCTTATTATATAGTTACGTATTTTACCCCCCTCCCATTATAGGACAAGATAATCAAAAGACAGAGAAAAGGAAAGAAAGAAAGTGACAGAAATTACTGTTAGGCATGCAAAAAAGCTTTAATTTTGTCTTAAATTCTCAAAATTCGTAAGAACAAAATCTCCTTCGCCTGTTCATGCATCAATATATATCATTATGTTTGATATACATAGTATAAAACATATTTAATTCTATATGTTTAGTAAGACGATGTTTATTTGCTTGTTTCAGAAGACAAAAGAGGTCACTTCCAAAGCGATAACACCCTCTCATCCAAGGCACCCTCTCATCCTCTCATTCAAAACATCTCTTGCAATGCGCGGTTTCTCCATTCAGTGTTTATGACCCAGTCACCTGAGTTGCTTCAGTCGCACTTTCTGGTGACAGCACTTTCTAGTGCAACTCCCTGTGCTGTCTGTCTTATTTCTTTTGTTTCCCAATTCATTTGCTTTCAAAGGTCTGCGTTAGAGAATTTGTCCTGGTATGTTACTCTTGCAATACAGCCGAGACAGTTCGTCTCTAAGGCCAAAATTATGCATCCGTCCGCAATCTTTAGCGTTCTCGGGTCGAAGGCAAATATGGCAAAAGAGATGACCAGTGCACCGAAGAGATGAAAATCCAGTTGGAACTCCATGGATTCATTTGTAAATCTTTTCGCTTGGAAATTCATGAATTTTAAATTTTTCAGTTTAGAATTTAAATAAAAGGTCTTGATTTAATCTTAGCCTATGAATCTGTCAAGCTAAACAAAATCTGATCAAGTCTCAGCCCAGCTCACCTTCAGATCTTAAAATAATAGCTATTATATAAACTTTTGATTTCATAGAGGGCTTTCTCGAAGCCAACCGGGTTAAATCCTCAGCTTAAGAAGTTGCAGAGGGCTAAATTTACAAGGGCTAAATAGTACAGAAGATACAAGAAATAACAAGGGCTAAATGGTAAATATCTAGGCACCACAAAAATAACATCAACCATAACACGTGTAGTATTTAAAACTACTTTAAAAAATATTATAGATTTTAAATTTACTTTTGAATTTTAATCGACATATAATTATTGATGAATTAAAATTCCAATCATAATTCCTGTTTTGAAAAGCTGTTTTTTAGGTAGAGCGGCTTTTAGGAAAAGCTAAGACAGCTTTGTAAAGCCGATTTTCTAAAGCTGAACTGTCCATGACGCTAGTACTTATAACTTATATTATATCCATCTTAAAACACAAAAGCTTGTGGAAACAAATGGATTGATGATTAAAATAAAAATGGATTGATGATGGGAGGTACGAATTTTTTTTTATTTGATTTTTTGTCGTTTCTTGTTTTGTTTTTGGTGGTTAAGTGTTGTCACCTTTCATAAGTTGATTTATATTTAGGCCTAGTTGAGTGATTATTTACCTAAAAAATGTTTGCTTCAGGTTTTGTTTTATTTATTACTGATGAATAAACCCTTTCATCTTAATAATAGAAGAAAAGAAAAAAAATCTTTAAGTTCTATCGTTTATAAGTAAATTCAATTCAATTCAATTTATTCGAATAAAAACATAACACAAACAAAAAAATATATTCTATAAATACACTTCTATATAAATCCCTTTATAATAAGAATGACACCTTAGATCCCTTGTACAACATTTTATTTGTCATTTTAACTATTGATTTTATTGCTCGACATTTTCCATATGTCTTATTCTGTCGACCTTGAAACCGTTCTTGCTATCTTTGAATTTTATTATTGCTGATTTAGTAGCTCCTTGTATAACTTGTTTTCCTCTTTTTTTGGCTTGCTTTAAGTTAGCTTAAAACCATTACAGTGAGTAAACAATATTTTTTGCATTCTATAAGACCTTTAAGCCCATAAATCCCTCTCTTTAGTCCATCTCGCTTTAGCCCTTTAAGCCCATAAATCCCTCTCTTTAGTCCATCTCGCTTTAGCCCATAAATCCCTCTCTTTAGTCCACCTCGCTTTAGCCCTTTAAGCCCATAAATCCCTCTCTTTAGTCCACCTCGCTTTAGCCCTTTAAGCCCATAAATCCCTCTCTTTAGTCCATATCGCTTTAGTCCATAAGCCCATAAATACCCCTGGTTAGTTTCCTATTTTTTTTTATAGTTGAACTTAAATAACTGCTATTTCCCCATTGCGATAGAAAAGCTATTTTCAACAAATTGCTCAGTTAAATATATTTAAGCTAAATCTACTAATATTAAACTTCGGTCGCTAACAAAAGCGACCGTCGTCAAAACAAAGGTCGCTAACATTCTCTTTAGTTCCTGCTTTTAATCTGAACTTCAAAAATCTCAAAATACAACTAATAGCTAGACCAGTTTCAACTTACCAAGGGTAAACCAAGAAAATATTTGATTTAATAGTGAAAGCCCTTGTCCTCCTTCTACTGAACTGGAAGAATGGTACTTGACTAGGAGACTCATCGGAATTAAAAGTAATTGAATTGTTATCACCCTTTTCGTCCTTGAATCAGATACTAGGCATCTTATAGTTTTGAAATAGATTAGTATAGCCAATGTTAAAGCGATCAGTGAGCCAATATACCTAGGAGAGAAACATGTTCAAAATATTTTAAGTCAGTATATATAAATACATATTTATTATCATAATGTTAGTAATAGCCAATGCAAGCTACAGTAGCACCAATTGGGAGGGGGGGGCTAGATTTCCCCTCCCTGTAGATTTCAAGTAATAACCTTTTGTGGTATTTTCATTGAACAAATCCAAAATTTGCCTCCCCCTAGATTTAGAAAGATACCTTTTTTTGTGCTTTCATAATACCATTTCTTGAGTATTTTCAGTACGCCCCCCTTTAGATCCAAAACAGTATATTCTGTCTCTCTTTAGCATTTTCGTAAGTTGATGCCATTGACAAACCACAAAAAAACTATACATAAAACAATTATGTAAAAAAGAAAACAAAAAAGATAAAAAAAACTAATGATAAAAGATAGAAAGATAAAAAAGAAAAAAGATAAGGTTTTTTTGTATGAAAGAAGGCAGTCGAGGCAAGACAAAATGATTGTTGAGACATTGTGAAAAGAAAATAAACGTTTTACCACATTACTCTTGCGTTAGAACATTTTGTGAAGCATTGACAAAAACGTCAAATTTCAACCCAAAAGAGAAGAGTTTGAGGAGGGCAACAGCTTCCTTCATTAACAGTATAATTTATTTTCGTCACTAGTTGTTTTTATTTGTCAAAATTTACCATCTTCTGTTAGAACTTGGTTTTGAAGGGTTCTTCATTATAAGAAAACAAAATGAATACCTTATATCAAATAATAAAACTATAGAGCTAAATATGTCAATTAATTAACCCGAAATCAATTTAAACGTTCAATTCCAAGTTAGTGGTCCTTCCCCAAGGGAAGTACGCAGGGGGGGGGGGGTGTACTACCATGTAATATTGAATTTTTTCCAAGTTTCTGGGTGATTCTTATCCATATTGTCAAAAAATTTTTTTAATTATTATTTAAAAATAATAATTTTTTGAAATTATTATGCATTCATCTTTTGAGTTTCTGTTTCTTCCCCTACAGATTATAGTAAATCATTTACTGTGGATACCAAGGTTGCCTCATCAAAAAAAATAAATGATCTGGGTATTCTAGAGTGTGGAGATCCAACGCAGAATTAAAATCATTGATCTTGTTTTCAGACTTTACTTTGAGACTTTACAGACTGTTTTCAGATTTTGTCTATTAAAGGTTCATGTAAGCTTTCTCCCAACTGTCGATGAGTTCCGCCAACAGAAATTTCCAAGAGAAACACAAAGCCATACATCTTTCTATTTTCTTCAAAAATGAATTTAGGGTTGAAAGTTTTTTCGATCCGGAAAAGACGAAACGGAGGCTATTTTTGGTCCTTGTCTGCGCTCCAAAGGAAGTCAGTGGTCCGTCATACGGAGTCTCGTGCCCCTGTGGGAAATTTCAAATTGGCAAAACCCGTCAACAGTTGGGGAAAAGGCTACACGAATACAAGCTCTCAATAGACAAATCAATCTTAAGTCTAATATTTAAAATTATGATTTTGATTCTGTTACCCATCCACACTTTCGAATACCAGATCATTTAGTTCTTTTTGATAAAGCAACTGCATTTTCCACGATAAATGGTTTACCACAATCTGTTAGGAAGTAATTGAAATACAGCAAAAATTACATACATAAAGACCACTTTAAACAAAAATACTAAGGATATTTCTATAAACCCTATTTGTCATAATTTAATAAAAAAAAACTCAATATATACCCCTTCTCATTAAAACAAAATGATTAATATCGACTTACTACACATCGATTTAAAAGACAGACTGCATCAGTAGCCATGGAAAGAGTTCCCTAATGAAATTTCGATCAATCAGTTCGATTTCGGAACAATTTATAGTTTTTAATTACTCGGTGACTTGGAACTTCTTTCTGAAGGGGAGGGGCATTTTTTTCCAATCCTCACAAAAGAGTACATTCTACGGTTGTTTCCTTATTAGGACTTTCCTCCGACAAGCTTTGCTGCAAGTTAATTAGAATTAAAGGGCTTACTGGAAATTAGACTTTTTAAGACTTAGACTTATATTTGAAAATTTGTTTTATTCTGAAAATCATATTTATAGGTAATTAGACTGTTCTGACTCTTACAAGTAATAAGTCTTATAGGCAATAGTCCAAATGAGGGGAGCAAGGTCAAGGGCCCATAAATATAACTGAAATAAATCTCGATCAGTTATGACCCTCCGAAAAAAGAAATTTTCATAAGATTTGATGAACTACATCATCAGTAATGCCTCCATAGAGGTTCTTTCTCCCTAAATGGACAGTACCCCAACCAAAACGATTTTCTTTTTTTTTTCACTTGACAATTACTTTATTGGCGGTTGAATCGATATTTCTGTTTAGAATTTTGTTCATTTTTCTGTCTAAAATAGAAATTTCTGTTTAAAATTAGAACTATATTAAAGGTAAAATGTCTGTTTAGAATACAACTCAAAGTTAGAATAACCTTATTGTGAACTTCGAATCCTAAAAGGCAACATTTTGTAGTGGTGACTATAGGAATTTTCGTGGAAAACGCGTTTGATGATCCATCTTCAGATACGGCGAACGATGCATAAACACAAAATGCATTTAATGAGTCTTTTAGGGAATAAACTGTTATGGGTGATTCTAGGGGTGTATTTCTTCAAAAACTTCCAAAGAATTTAAGCATGATAAAAATATAATATTTTAAAAACAAATTTGGGCTATATAATTTGCACATTCAGAGGGGGGGGGGGTAGTTATAGCGGGTCAAATTAACTTTTAGGGGTATAGCCGTGATTCTCAACGTGAGGTGCAGGCCCCACCGGAAGGGCATGGCAATATTTTGATGGATCATGGGCAGGACGTGCACCCTTCGGTTGACTATACTTTAAACCTTTAGTTTTGAAAAAAAACACTTTTCATGTGAATGACGTCACATTCATATGCATTTAAAGAGCAAAAAAGATTCATGATAATTTTGCAATAGCTTCCTGCATAGTATAAAAGGTGTTTTATAAGGACAATATAATTTTCTAGGATAAAATTTGCCTAGAGGACGACCCCAAAAAAATTATCAAGTCATTTTAAGCTCCCTTAATGTGAATACACGTAAAATTTTGAACAAAAAATTTAAATATCACGAAGGAGGGGGGAGGGCATCAGGATTTTAGAAATACGTAGATGAGGCATGGCCCAAAATCGGTTGGGAAACATTTACATATCCTCTATAAAAAGATTTAGTAGAAGACCTCCCCTTGAAACCTTAAAAATAATGCCTCCCTCCCCCATAAACATTTCAAGGATTTTATTACACAGGTATTATAATTTATTGCATAAGGATAGTTATCATTCTAGAAGCAATATTATACTAAAGTTAAACTTGAAAGTAAGTAACGGGAATAAGGAATAAGCTTTCCTCACATTTTAAAGACCCTACATGAACAGTAATTAATTAGCCACCCCTGGCAATAGAAACTGAAAATCAAAAAACTAAAATTTGATTATAATATATATGGAAGAACACCTTAGAAAAAGAAAGTTCCTTATAGCTTGTGCGTAAAAAAATTGGCTCGTGAGGGGATCGAACCCACGACATTCGCGTTATTAGCACGACGCTATAACCAACTGAGCTAACAAGCCTTAACCAAATACAATTGAATTTTAAATATTTAGAATTTTACAAATCTATAATTTAAAGAAATAATTGTGCAAGAAAATTCGAATGGGAAAATAATGCTATGACAGGGGTGGATCCAGGATTTTCTATAGCGGGTGGGGGGAGGGGCGCATAAAAGATGGCTCCAATAAACTTGCAAACAAAGAAATACAAGTAATTTAAAGGGAATCTCAACAATTGTGCGTCGTAGGTAGGTAGTGGAAATACTACTTCTAACAACTGACCGCAGCACAAAGCCGCCTGAAGCCAACACCGCTACGTACTCTCCTCCTCCATCCCAATCTTTTCAAAGCCCCCCTTTTTACTCCCTCCCAGAAAGTTTCCTTTTCCTTTAAATCTTTCTTTGTGACATCCTCCCACTCCAACCGCAGACGACCTGGTTTCCGTTTAGCCCTAGACGGTTGACCAAAAAGGGCAATCTTCGGCAATCTGTCATCCTTCATCCACAGAATGTGCCTTAGCCATCTGAAACTTTCTCTCAATCTCAACCTTTTCGTACAGCCTACTGTTTGAGATACGGTCAGTCATCCGGGTACCCAGAACAATCCGTGGACAATTTCTCAGGAAAACATATAGCAAATATTCATCCGCTTTTTGGTAGTGGAAATGGTCTTAATTTAATAAAAAAATATGGTGAGGGTTAAGGTTCCAATAAATTTGTTGAAATTAAAATGATGTAAACATTTTGATACAAAAACTAGTACATTATAACCCCCCCCCCCCACCATAAAAAATCTGCTCACCCTCTACAGAACAATATGATATTTAATATTTTCTGCATAATGTCTAGTCTTTGTACTTCTGACCACTATAGCGAGTGACTTAAGATTTGTATTGCAAAAAAATGGCCTTGAACCATCTTTTGGAGTTATGCATTCTTTGTGACTATTCGTATAGGTCAAACCAATCAGCATGTCGCTTAACTATGTGGTATCGCTTAGTAATTATGATGGTAACGAAGAGTAGGAAATGAGTATTAAGATACAGCTCGTATCCTTCAATGCATGCAACCAAGGCCGTATCCAGGAGGGGGGGGTTACCCGGTTTGAACCCCCCCCCCGAAATGTTTGTTTGTCTCGTAAAAACGTAACAAAAATGGACATAAACAAATTTTGTATGCGTTTTTTGTGTAACCCCCCCCAACCTTAAAAAAAAATAGTAAACCTCCCCCCCCTGAACAAAAATCCTGGATGCGTTTCTGCAAGTATCTCATTGAATATTTTCAGTACTAAAGATTCACTGCTTTGTCAAAAAAAAGGTGAGAATTCGCGACATATTGGCTCAATCTTAGATTTAAAAGTTCGAAGATCAGGTGCGGAATCTAAACTCTGAGGGAGGAACACATTAAGTGAACAAAGTGTCATTGACGAATTGGAAAGTCTGTCGGTCATGTCAGAAATAATGTAATCTAGTACTGAATATAAATAGCTCTTTTCCAATTAAGGTGGACATTGTCTTGGTCGTCTTGTGAGACAGTGGGGTAAGTTGATCGATATTTTTTTTTGCCATTCATAGAATGCAAAGAGTCACGTCCATAGCTTGCATAGCTTTCTCTGCACTTTCAAATATAATCTGGGAAACATCATCATTCTCCCTCTTTTCATTTAAAAGTTTTAGGGTTTTGCTTTTTTTTCTGGGCGTTTGGATATTTTTTCTGGGGCTGGAAATAAATGTAATGTTTTCAGTCTGAAGTAATCTGCTTACTACAAGAGTTGTGTCAGTTATATCACTCAAATACTAAACAGTAATAATAAAATCAAAGGTTAAAATTGCGTACAGCAAGCAATTTGCTTTTGTCAATGAGTAACTGTCACGCCATGAAAACACAATTCTAAGAGCTTAAACTGTTTTAGGCATATACTTTCTGAATTGGGTACTTTCGCATTATCAGGGCCTCTCTAAAAAGTTTAGTTTGGTTAATGCTAATGAAATAAAATAGGATGAATATGTAATAGTTTAGAAACAAATTTGGGCTATATATTTGCACATTGGGGGGGGGGATAAAGCATTGCATATATTAAATACGGAACCTAACCTAACCTAGGTACATTCCCCCCCTAAAATCCAAAAAACCATAGTTTAATATCGTATACGCAATGATAACCTTTCTATCATTGCCTGCTCTACAACAGATAAGACGTCACAAAACGGGTTTTATCATTGCCAATCTATAGTGTTTAAGCCGAGAGGCCCTGATAATGCGAAAGTACCCTGAATCGCAACATACTTTCGTGACATTCAACCCAATGACCAATCTTGTACATGATAACTTAAAACACTTTTAAGGACAAAATTTCGTTTTGCTGATGCACTAAAAAACTTGCAACTTGTTTAATACCATCTACAGCATTCTTGACATATTGGCTTTTAGGGCTCTTGGAAATCGATAGGTTAAGAGCATGATTTTGGTATCCACAGAGGCTGCTTCTTTTAGCAACTTTTTGGATCCTTGATACCGCAACTCGCATTTCAGAAATGTTGACACTGCATCTAGCGCAGCTTATGCCAACACAATTGTCAATTTTTATTATCCCAATGCCTTCCATTAGCTTGATGATTAATGCTGGATGATTAATCCAATGTCTTCCATTAGCTTGATGATTAATGCTGGATGATTAATCCAATGTCTTCCATTAGCTTGATGATTAATGCTGGATGATTAATCCAATGTCTTCCATTAGCTTGATGATTAATGCTGGATGATTAATCCAATGTCTTCCATTAGCTTGATGATTAATGCTGGATGATTAATCCAATATCTTCCATTAGCTTGGGCAAAGACTTGCCGGTACTGGTGCATTATGCGGACACTTTTATATATTGTACAAGGAAACCAGTCACGAAGAACCCGCCAAACAGGCAATTCTCAAGAGACCGCTATACATAAATGACTTAAAAGCCGTGGTTTCTCAATTACTTAAAATATCTAAACGACTGTTTTTTGGGGTTTAAGGGGGAAAAGATACCTAGAATAGGTTACGTATTTAATACACGGTATGCTTTACCCCCCCCCCCCTAATGTGCAAATATATAGCCCAAATTTGTTTATAAACTATTATATATTCATCCTATTTTATTTTATTTCATTAACATTAACCAAACTTGACTTCTTTAGCAGTATATAGAAGTGTCCACAAAATGCACCAGAACCGACTTGCCTAAGATTTCACCTGTAGTGTTTGGTTCATGTTCTGTTATACTCTTAAAGTTCATCCCAGGAAGGCCCATAAATCCAACAAAGTCTTCTAAACTACTGGCGTAATAAACATACTGCAGATAAAGACTAAGCTGTAAAATTGAGCTTCGTGGCTTCTTGTTTTTATAGTAGTTAAAGTTTCTTCCGCGCAAAATTGTATGAAGTCATTTGCCGTCGTCTTGCTAATATACCCCAGCCCCGCCACTCCGTTAGGGGAGCGCAGGCCAACGCCCCCCCCCACCTTGATCCGCCACTGGCTAATGATCATATAGTAGGCTATATTTAACGAACGGAATGTTGGTACTGTTGCACAACAGCGGCTATCGAGAAGAAGGCATGTTTGTGTAAATGAAGGCATGGATGTGTAAAGTATAGTGGAAGCGCGTTTTGGACTGATTCACCCGTCGGCCCCCCCCCCAATGGGCTCCCATGATCCTAGGTAAATTTTTAGATCCAGATTTTTGAACTAGCTAAGAAAAAGACTTACCTTATGAATCAGAATTTGATCCGGTACTTATACATTAGCTGGAACCCCCACGATATATTCTGCTAAAGGAAGCTAGTCAAACGGGTATCTGTCAACAGAGAATTAGATCGCAAACCATGGTTTGTCATCGCGTTTATTTTATTTAAACTATTGGTTTTGGGGGTTTTGGGGGGGGGGAAGGTACCTAGGTTAGGTTAGTTTAGGTTAGGCTAGGTATTTAATATATGCTATGCTTTACCCCCCCCCCCTGATGTGCAAATATATAGCCGAAATTTATTTCTAAACTATTATATTTTCGTCATATTTTGTTTTATTTCATTAGCATTAACCAAACTTGACTTCTCGCGTGGGTACCAGCTAATACATAAATACCTTTGATCCCGAATCAAAATATAACGTTCATTCCCGTCACAAACTTTACTCCATTGAACCCCATCCCATGCTTAAATATATATCCCAAATTTTTTTATATATGTACAAGGAATTTTTCATACGCTTATCGCCATTCACTTGCTACAAATTGGCAATGCCAATTTGTTGTTTGAGTCACATATGGAAAATTCATTGCGTATATACAATTTGGAGTATACTAATGACCATCAGAGGGGGGGATCGCAACTTTTTTCAAATTTTGTACATATTTCCACTTCCAAATTAGTTGGAATCAAAATCAGAGATGTACATTGGGGGAGGGGAGAGACTTCTACATAATGAAAAATCCCTTTTGTTTAGGGTATTTTCCTTGAAAAATACTTTTTCTTTATTTTCATTGAAAAAATGTAGGAATAAAACGATTTGACACCGTTTTAAAATCTAAGGAATACAATTTAACCGCTCTTACATTTTTGTGGATCACTGTTCAACATAGAAAAAAAGTAAGCTGAAGCAAATGGCTAATCAAAGAACAGTAACAAACCCTGTTCATGGTCGCTTCTGAACTAAAAAAAAAAATATCCCGTTTAGGCAGAATGTTGTAGTAGCTGCCACTTTTCTTGATTTTCAAGCCAATATATTTCCCTTGCTGTTCAAGCCAAGGGACAGAAAGTTTACTATACAGGGGTTTCGGACAAGGCGGTTCTAATGGTGTACTTTTGAATTTGATCTGACTCCTTTTTTAGGAACTAACTATGGGTTTTTATATTTCTTAACATTGGAAGTGATCGTCTCTTACTAGGTTGCTAGCTACCACTGCAACCCGGATATCAATACGACTATTAATTAGTACTACAATAGATCATCTTGACTGACATCGATCCTTTATGTAATAATTGACAAACACCATTTTAGATGAACTCCTCGTATATCGGTTCTTTATGTAATGAGTTGCTAGCTACCGCTGCAACCCGGAAAATAGACTGATTACAAACAGGAAAAAGCCTACAACTTTTTCTTCTTTGAAATAGTAAGTGACAAACCTCAAACAATCAAGTAGCTAACTAATTCTAATGTCTGCAATTGCTTGTTATTCCAATGATCGTCTTTTAATGTAAAACCCCTGGATACATCAGTTACTATGGGCAAAAGATCGGTCTTTACTGTAATTTAAATTAAAAAAACCACAGAAAATCAGGCAGCTAAACAAATCCATTACATGCTGTTGTTTGTTCTTTAGTCATTTTCAGACCGATCCTTTATGTAAAGTCTGAACAAAAGTTCTATTAATGACTACTACACGAGATCTTCTTGACTGACACTATTTATGATAACTTTATCGATCCATTATGTAAAAACTGGAAAAATACCTGAAAATTTTAAACTTAGTTTAATTTTTTGTTAGGGTTTTGTTTGATAACAAGCCGACATATTTTCTTTGTTGTTAAGCAAAGAGACTCCGGGTTACAGCCGCCGCTGCAACCTGGATACCGCTACATTCTGGATAGCTTGTAGCTACCCCTGGAACCACCGTGTTTCACTTACTATGGACGAGAGATCGTTCTTTACTGTAATTCATTAAACTGACAACATTTCTTTTGGATATTACTATGATACCCAATGATATGATATAGCTTGAACCCGGATTATAAATCACAAACAGGAAAAAGCCTACGGCTTTTTCTTCTTTGGAATAGTAAGAGACGATCCTCAAATAATCAGACAGCTAACTAGGTTTATAATCTGTTCTCTAACATAAACTTCATTAATCGGATATTCTAATATATCCTATATGGTCTAGAGGTTGGGATAGCTCTCACCCGGTTGGCTTGAGTTCAATTTCTGTATGAGAAATTTTCACTTATGATGATTTCTAAATGGAATATAATTAAAGTTTCTTAATCTAACAAAAATAATTTGTTTTAATCACAAAGGGTTTTTAATTCCATTAATTTCCTTTAAAATGAGCTATTGAACAACTCTTTACAATGTTCCAGTGCCAAGCTATCTGTTGAATTACTATCCTATATTATAATTAAGTGGCGTATAAAATTTAGTATAGGCAAGAGGTCGTTCTTTATTACAACTTTTACCGGGATTACGAAAACTATTCGCTGCAACCCAGATAAATTCAGTTACTATGGACTAAAGTTTGTTCTTTAGCATAAAAACACCTTTTTATGATAAACTTTATCGTACATTACTAACCTATGCTATAGTTAATTGGCCTATAAAATCTAGTATAGGCAAAAGGTCGTTCTTTATAAAAAGACTAGCTTAAAATTGTGTCTTTGAAAGCCTGCACGGCGTAGGGGATAGTGTGCTGGAATTCTGCTCCAAACGTCACAGGTTCAATTCCTGCTGAAGGCTATTTTATGCATTCGTCTTTTTAAAGTCTAAACAAAACTTCTATTAATAAATCTTTACGTCGATCCTACTATAATTTGTTATTCCAGTGATCGTCTTTTAATGTAAAATTAAACTAATTTTTAAATTTTCAGGTATTTTTCTAGTCTAAATTAAAAGATTAAAACTATTGTTCAGACACCATAAATATTTTTGCAGTTTATAACTTTAGTGATTCTGAACTAAAATCGAAAATAAAATAAAAATTAATTTTTTCAATTTTTACCTCACGTCGCTCATTAAGTCATATATGGTTATTAGTACACAATAGGTTTTAGATATTACGTCATTTAACTTATTACGTCATATATGGTTTATTAGTAGATAATCGGTAAAATATTCGTTCTTTATTATAATTTAATATAAATAATATTTTTAACCTCATTAATTTCCTTTAAAATGAGCCATTGAACAACTCTCTAAGATGTTCCAGTGCCAAGCTATCTGTGGAATTACTAACCTATACTATAATTCAGTGGCGTATAAAATTTAGTATAGGCATGAGGTCGTTCTTTATTATACTACCGCTGCAACCCGGATTCCAGTGCCATGCTATCTGTTGAATTACTAACCTATACTATAATTAAGTGGCGTATAGAATTTAGTATAGGTAAGAGGTCGTTCTTTATTATAACAAATTTTACTATACAGGGGTTTCGTACAAGGCGGTTCTAATGGTGTAATTTTTGTTTTTATCTGACTGCCTTTTTAGGAGCTATGGGTTTTTATATTTCTTAACATTGGACGTGATCGTCTCTTATTAGGTTGGTAGCTACCACTGCAACCCGGATTGGTATCAAAATTTCGTTCTTTAGAGTTTCGGTTACTATTGAGACAAGTAGCTATTATTACTATAGATTTCATTACCATGAACTGTTTGATTGCTTCAAAATTCAAATATCTTTGAAAAGACTGGAGTATAAAAATACATCAAACATGCAATTTTTTTTGACAAAATTGATTCTACTTTAAAAAGTATTTTATTTTTAATTACAAAAGTGACTAGATGTTGCAATTTCCTTTAAAATGAGCTATTATATAGCTCTCTATGATTTTCCAGTGCCCAGCTAGTTGAGGAGGAAAAAAAAGCGGAAAGAAAAAAACATCCCGTTTGTGGAGAATAACGTGGTTAAAGTCAATTTTCTTGATTTTCAAGCCAATGTTTTCTTTGTTATTCAAGCCAAAGAGTGATAACATTCAGAAATTTTTTTTAATATATTGAATTTAAAGTAGTATCTCTTAAATTTACAATTTAAAAAAGAAACTCAGTTTCCCTACCTCTTAGCTAAATATAATAACTTTAATATAAATTAATAAAGGCAAGAGGTCGTTCTTTATTATAATTATTTCCCAGTTAACATTGGCTAGATGTCATTCTTTATTATAATTCAAGCCAATATATTTCCCATTTTCGTAAAAAAACTGACTCTATTTTAAAAATAATTTGTTTTAATTACTAAAAATGTTCAACCTCATTAATTTCCTTTAAAATGAGCCATTGGACAAATCTCTACGATGTTCCAGTGCCAAGCTATCTGTGGAATTACTAACCTATACTATAATTAAGTGGCGTATAAAATTTAGTATAGGCAAGAGGTCGTTCTTTATTATAATTTACATAATAAGTTTAGCGATTCTGAACTGAAAACTAAAATAATTGGAATTATAAGACAATAATATGGAGATACGTACTTTACGTTTTACAAACCAAAAAAAGTTTGGTTCTTGGACACAATAATAACTTTGAACTGAGATGAAAAAAAATTTTCTTCCAGGAGACAAAAAGCAAAACTAATTTTTAAATTTTCCAGTATTTTTGTTGTTTAAATTAAAAAATCACTATTACTGATTAGGCATCATAAATATTTTTGCAGTTTACATAATAATTTTAGCGATTAAGCCAGAAATGAAAATTTTGGTTCCAGGAATTTCGGTTACTATTGAGACAAGTTGCTATTATTACTATGGAGTTCATTACCATGAACTGTTTGATTGCTTCAAAATTCATATATCTTTGAAAAGACTGCAGTATGAAAATACATCAAAAATGCAATTTTTTTGACAAAATTGATTATTCTTTAAAAAGTATTTTATTTTTAATGACAAAAGGCACTAGATGTAGCAATTTCCTTTAAAATGAGCTATTATACAGCTCTCTATGATTTTCCAGTGCCCAGCTAGCTGAGGAGGGAAAAAAAGCGGAAAGAAAAAAATATCCCATTTGTGGAGAATAACGTGGTAAAAGTCAATTTTCTTGATTTTCAAGCCAATATATTTTCTTTGTTATTCAAGCCAAAAGGCAGTAAGTTTCCTTTATAGGGAATTCGGACAAGGCGGGTCTATTGGTGTACTTGTTGTTTTGATCTGTTTTTTTTTGGAGTTGGGGGGTTTTATATTTCTTAACATTGGAGGTGATCGTCTCTTACTAGGTTGCTAGCTACCGCTGCAACCCGGATCCATTCACGTCATAGCTCTAATATAAAACTATGACGAAATTCAATATTTATCTAGTCGGGTTTCAGACAAGGTAATTCTAATGATGTACTTTTGTTTAGATTTGACTCTATTTTTAGGAGTTTTGTTATATTTCTTAGCATTGGACTGATCGTCTCTTACTAGTTTGCTAGCTACTGCTGCAACCCAGATTCACATATATAGTTATTTATGAGAGGCAACCTGGCCGAGTGGTCCAAGGCACTGGTGTTAGCCACCTATACTATAATTAAGTGGCGTATAAAATTTAGTATAGGCAAGAGGTCGTTCTTTATTATAACTGCAACCCGGATGCCAAGCTATCTGTGGAAAAGAAGAAGATGAAGAAAAAAAAAAATTTCCCGTTTGTGGAGAATAACGTGGTTAAAGTCATTTTTTTTTTATTTTCAAGCCAATATATTTTCTTTATTATTCAAGCCAAAGAGCGGTAAGTTTTCTATACAGGGGTTTCAGACAAGGCGGTTCTAATGGTGTACTTTTTGTTTTGATCTGACTCTTTTTTAAGGAGTTTGGGGTTTTTATATTTCTTAACATTGGACGTGATCGTCTCTTACTAGGTTTCTAGCTACCGCTGCAACCCGGATTATGATTAACTATATCGGTCCTTTATGTAATATGTAATGCTAGCTACCGCTGCAAACCAGATTCTATGCTATATGATTACAAACAGGAAAAAGCCTAAGGCTTTTTCTTCTTTGAAATAGTAAGAGACGAACCTCAAACAATCAAGTAGCTAATTAAGTCAAAAGTCTGCAATGGTTTGTTATTGCAATGATCGTCCCTTAATGTAAAAAATTCAAATATCTTTGAAAACAATGCAGTATCAAAATACATCAAAAATTCAGTTTTTTGACAAAATTGATTCTACTTTAAAAACTATTTCATTTTTAATTACAAAAAGCACTAGATGTAGCAATTTCCTTTAAAATGAGCTATTATACAGCTCTCTATGATTTTTGAGTGCCCAGCTAGCTGAGGAGAAAGAAAAAGCTTTCAGTTAACATGGGCAGGTTTTGTTCTTTATTATATTTAAAAAAGAAACTTGTTTATTTACATTCTAGCTAAAATAATGAAGATAATATGAATGAACCACAGTGGTCAGTTTCTTTGGACTTGAGTTCGTTTTTTAACTATAAATACAAACAGGAAAAAGCCTACGGCTTTTTCTTCTTTTAAATAGTAAGAGACGAAACTCAAACAATCAAGTAGCTAACTAAGTCCAATGTAAGGAATGGTTTGTTATTTCAGTGATCGTCTTTTAATGTAAAAATATAAATACTGTAATCTTAACTATAGTGAAGTTGCGTATGCAAGTTAGTATAGAGAAGAGTTTGATCTTTATTATATGAAATATTCAAACTATTGCTCGGATACCATGGATATTTTGCAGTTTACACAAGCTGCAAAGAACGCATAAGGGCAAAATTAGCAATTATATTCAGAAGTCCAACCATAATTGTTCTTTACTTAGTTTCAGCTTTAATTCGATGATCCAAACTTTATGTACTAACTACATCCAAAGACTATGACGTCATTGATTAATATTGTATATAAAAAATTAAGTTTTTCGTAAAAAAAAATTAATTAAAAAAAAAATTAAGTACAAATAGCGCTAGATCTAGAGATTTCCTTTAAAATGAGCCATTGAACAACTCTCTACGATGTTCCAGTGCCAAACTATCTGTGGAAAAGAAAGAAAGAAAAAAATATCCCGTTTGTGGAGAATAGTGTGGTTAAAGTCAATTTTCTTGATTATCAAGCCAATATATTTTCTTTGTTATTCAAGCCACAGGGCGGTAAGTTTCCTTTATAGGGGTTTCGGACAAGACGGTTCTAATGGTGTACTTTTTGTTTTGATCTGACTCTTTTTTAAGGAGTTAGGGGTTTTATAATTCTTAACATTGGACGTGATCGTCTCTTACTAGGTTGCTAGCTACCGCTGCAACCCCGATTTAAAATGAGCCATTGAACAACTCTCTACGATGTTCCAGTACCATGCTATCTGTTGAATTACTAACCTATACTACTATTAAGTGGCGTGTAAAATTTAGTATAGGCAAGAGGTCGTTCTTTATTATATTACTATGGATGACAGATCGTTCTTTACTGTAGCAACCCGGATAACCTATACTATAATTAAGTGGCGTATAATATTTAGCATAGGTAAGAAGTCGTTCTTTATTATAATCATACCTTTTGCATTGTAATAATATAAATACTGTAATCTTAACTATAGTAAAATTGCCTATGCAAGTTAGTATAGGGAAGAGTTCGATCTTTATTATAATACGATGTTCCAATGCCAAGCTATCTGTGGAATTACTAGCCTATGCTATAATTAAGTAGCGCATAAAATTTAGTATAGGCAAGAGGTCGTTCTTTATTATAAAAATATCTTTGAAAAGACTGCAGTATGAAAATAAATCAAAAATGCATTTTTTTTGACAAAATTGATTCTACTTTAAAAAGTATTTAATTTTTAATTACAAAAGTGACTAGATGTTGCAATTTCCGATAAAATGAGCTATTATACAGCTCTCTATGATTTTCCAGTGCCCAGCTAGCTGAGCAGAAAAAAAAAGCGGAAAGAAAAAAATATCCCGTTTGTGGAGAATAACGTGGTAAAAGTCAATTTTCTTGATTTTCAAGCCAATACATTTTCTTTGTTATTCAAGTCAAAGGGCGGTAAGTTTCCTTTATAGAGGATTCTGACAAGGCGGTTCTAATGGTGTACTTTTTGTTTTGATATGACTCTTTTTTTAGGAGTTGGGGGGTTTTATATTTCTTAACATTGGAGGTGATCGTCTCTTACTAGGTTGCTAGCTACCGCTGCAACCCGGATTGCTAGCTACCGCTGCAACCCGGATCTATTCACGTCATAGCTCTAATATAAAACTATGACGACATTCAATATTTATCTAGTAGGGTTTCAGACAAGGTAATTCTAATGATGTACTTTTGTTTAGATTTGACTCTATTTTTAGGAGTTTTGTTATATTTCTTAGCATTGGACTGATCGTCTCTTACTAGATTGCTAGCTACTGCTGCAACCCAGATTCACATATATAGTTATTTATGAGAGGCAACCTGGCCGAGTGGTCCAAGGCACTGGTGTTAGCCACCAGTCTCTTCGGAGGCGTGGGTTCAAATCTTACCGCTGGTATACGATTATGTTTGAAAGACTGCAGTGTGAAAAGACATCGAAAATGCAGTTTTTGGTGGAAAAATTTATTCTCTTTTAGAAATAATTTATTTTAGTTACAAAAGGTTTTTAACTCAATTAATTTCCTTTAAAATGAGCTATTGAACAACTCTCTACGATATTCCAGTGCCAAGCTATCTCTGGAAACAAAGAAAAGAGAAAAAAATATCCCGTTTAGGCAGAATGTTGTAGTAGCTGCCACTTTTCTTGATTTTCAAGCCAATATATTTCCCTTGCTGTTCAAATCTTACTTTAATATAAATTAATAAAGGCAACAGGTAGTTCTTTATTATAATTATTTCCAAGTTAACATTGGCTAGACGTCATTCTTTATTATAATTCAAGCCAATATATTTCCCATTTTCGTCAAAAAACTGACTCTATTTTAAAGATAATTTGTTTAAATTACTAAAAATGTTCAACCTCATTAATTTGCTTTAAAATGAGCCACTGGATAAATCTCTACGATGTCCCAGTGCCAAGCTATCTGTGTAATTACTAACCTATACTATAATTAAGTGGCGTATAAAATTTAGTATAGGCAAGAGGTCTTTCTTTATTATAATTTACATAATAAGTTTAGCGATTCTGAACTGAAAACTAAAATAATTGGAATTATAAGACAATAATATGGAGATACGTACTTTACGTTTTACAAACCAAAAAAAGTTTGGTTCCAGGACACAATAATAACTTTGAACTGAGATGAAAAAAAATTTTCTTCCAAGAGACAAAAAGCAAAACTAATTTTTAAATTTTCCAGTATTTTTGTTGTTTAAATTAAAAAATCACTATTACTGATTAGGCATCATAAATATTTTTGCAGTTTACATAATAATTTTAGCGATTAAGCCAGAAATGAAAATTTTGGTTCCAGGAATTTCGGTTACTATTGAGACAAGTTGCTATTATTACTATAGAGTTCATTACCATGAACTGTTTGATTGCTTCAAAATTCAAATATCTTTGAAAAGACTGCAGTATGAAAATACATCAAAAATGCAATTTTTTTGACAAAATTGATTATTCTTTAAAAAGTATTTTATTTTTAATGACAAAAGGCACTAGATGTAGCAATTTCCTTTAAAATGAGCTATTATACAGCTCTCTATGATTTTCCAGTGCCCAGCTAGCTGAGGAGGGAAAAAAAAGCGGAAAGAAAAAAATATCCCATTTGTGGAGAATAACGTGGTAAAAGTCAATTTTCTTGATTTTCAAGCCAATATATTTTCTTTGTTAGTCAAGCCAAAAAGCAGTAAGTTTCCTTTATAGGGAATTCGGACAAGGCGGGTCTATTGGTGTACTTGTTTTTTTTAACTGTTTTTTTTTTTGGAGTTGGGGGGTTTTATATTTCTTAACATTGGAGGTGATCGTCTCTTACTAGGTTGCTAGCTACCGCTGCAACCCGGATCCATTCACGTCATAGCTCTAATATAAAACTATGACGAAATTCAATATTTATCTAGTCGGGTTTCAGACAAGGTAATTCTAATGATGTACTTTTGTTTAGATTTGACTCTATTTTTAGGAGTTTTGTTATATTTCTTAGCATTGGACTGATCGTCTCTTACTAGTTTGCTAGCTACTGCTGCAACCCAGATTCACATATATAGTTATTTATGAGAGGCAACCTGGCCGAGTGGTCCAAGGCACTGGTGTTAGCCACCAGTCTCTTCGGAGGCGTGGGTTCAAATCTTACCGCTGGTATACGATTATGTTTGAAAGACTGCAGTGTGAAAAGACATCGAAAATGCAGTTTTTGGTGGAAAAATTTATTCTCTTTTAGAAATAATCTATTTTAGTTACAAAAAATGTTTAACTCAATTAATTTCCTTTAAAATGAGCTATTGAACAACCCTCTACGATGTTCCAGTGCCAAGCTATTTCTGAAAACCAACAAAAGAGAAAAGAGAAAAAAATATACAGTTTTGGCAGACTGTTGCGGTAGGTGACACTGCTCTTGATTTTTAATCCCAGATATGTCCTATGCTTTTCACTCCAAGGGATAGAAAGTTTTCTATACAAGGGTTTCGGACGAGGCGGTTCTAAATGTGTACTTTTTGCTTTGATCTGACTCCTTTTTTAGGAACTACGGGTTTTTATATTTCTTAACATTGGACTTGATCGTCTCTTACTAGGTTGCTAGCTACCACTGCAACCCGAAAATTTAGTATAGGCATGAGGTCGTTCTTTATTATAATTATACTACCGCTGCAACCCGGATTCCAGTGCCATGCTATCTGTTGAATTACTAACCTATACTATATTTAAGTGGCGTATAGAATTTAGTATAGGTAAGAGGTCGTTCTTTATTATAAGATTCCTTTATAGAGGATTCGGACAAGGCGGTTCTAATGGTGTACTTTTTGTTTTGATCTGACTCTTTTTTTAGGAGTTGGGGGGTTTTATATTTCTTAACATTGGAGGTGATCGTCTCTTACTAGGTTGCTAGCTACCGCTACAACCCGGAAAGATGACGTCATGGCGCAATGGTATTATTTCATGACGTCTTCAAAAACAACAATATAATTTCGTGTTTTTCTATTCACGTCATAGCTCTAATATAAAACTATGGTGACATTCATTATTTATCTAGTAGGGTTTCAGACAAGTTAGTTCTAATGATGTACTTTTGTTTTGATCTGACTCTATTTTTAGGAGTTTTAGGTTTTTATATTTCTTAGCATTGGACTGATCGTCTCTTACTAGGTTGCTAGCTACTGCTGCAACCCAAATTCACATGTATAATTATTTATGAGAGGCAGCCTTGCCGAGTGGTCCAAGGCACTGGTGTTAGCCACCAGTCTCTTTGGAGGCTTGGGTTCAAATCTTACCGCTGGTATTATGTTTGAAAGACTGCAGTGTGAAGACATCAAAAATGCAGTTTTTGGCGGAAAAATCTATTCTCTTTTAGAAATAATTTATTTTAGTTACTATAGATTTTAACCCAATTAATTTCCTTTAAAATGAGCCATTGAACAACTATCTACGATGTTCCAGTGCCAAGCTATCTCTGGAAACAAAGAAAAAAAATATCCCGTTTAGGCAGAATGTTCTAGTAGCTGCCACTTTTCTTGATTTTCAAGCCAATATATTTCCCTTGCTGTTCAAGCCAAGAGACAGAAATTTTACTATACAGGGGTTTCGTACAAGGCGGTTCTAATGGGGTAATTTTTGTTTTTATCTGACTGCCTTTTTAGGAGCTATGGGTTTTTATATTTCTTAACATTGGACGTGATCGTCTCTTATTAGGTTGGTAGCTACCACTGCAACCCGGATTGGTATCAAAATTTCGTTCTTTAGAGTTTCGGTTACTATTGAGACAAGTAGCTATTATTACTATAGATTTCATTACCATGAACTGTTTGATTGCTTCAAAATTCAAATATCTTTGAAAAGACTGGAGTATAAAAATACATCAAACATGCAATTTTTTTGACAAAATTGATTCTACTTTAAAAAGTATTTTATTTTTAATTACAAAAGTGACTAGATGTTGCAATTTCCTTTAAAATGAGCTATTATATAGCTCTCTATGATTTTCCAGTGCCCAGCTAGTTGAGGAGGAAAAAAAAGCGGAAAGAAAAAAACATCCCGTTTGTGGAGAATAACGTGGTTAAAGTCAATTTTCTTGATTTTCAAGCCAATATGTTTTCTTTGTTATTCAAGCCAAAGAGTGATAACATTCAGAAATTTTTTTTAATATATTGAATTTAAAGTAGTATCTCTTAAATTTACAATTTAAAAAAGAAACTCAGTTTCCCTACCTCTTAGCTAAATATAATAACTTTAATATAAATTAATAAAGGCAAGAGGTAGTTCTTTATTATAATTATTTCCAAGTTAACATTGGCTAGACGTCATTCTTTATTATAATTCAAGCCAATATATTTCCCATTTTCGTAAAAAAACTGACTCTATTTTAAAGATAATTTGTTTAAATTACTAAAAATGTTCAACCTCATTAATTTGCTTTAAAATGAGCCACTGGATAAATCTCTACGATGTTCCAGTGCCAAGCTATCTGTGGAATTACTAAACTATACTGTAATTAAGGGGTGCATAAAAATTAGTATAGGCAAGAAGTCGTTCTTAATTATAACTATTCACGTCATAGCTCTAATATAAAACTATGACGACATTCAATATTTATCTAGTAGGGTTTCAGACAAGGTAATTCTAATGATGTACTTTTGTTTAGATTTGACTCTATTTTTAGGAGTTTTGTTATATTTCTTAGCATTGGAAATAAACACATAAAACAAGTTGAATTTGGAGGGGTAACAAATTTGATTGACCGGTTTTGACACGGGGTCACGTCCGGGGTAGCCTTTCTTTTTATGTGGATACATACTTTTTAAGATTGTTTATGTTCTAAATTCAGAATTCGTGTGCAAGTATTGGAATCGACATTGGAAATAAAAATGAGTTGTTTATTGCAACTGCATTAGATTATTTTCCCCGAACCCTGGTGGGGTTAGGAACAGATTATTGAGTATTATTGTCATTGTAATACCCGCCGGAGGGCCTGTTCCTCCTCCAAAAAGATACTTATAGAGGCATTATCGGTGCCTCAGACCGTGACACCTTAGTTAAAATTGCGTGGCACTTACTCCCCCCATAGGTAGTAAACTTGTCATAACCACACTAGTTGTTATATCACTGCGGAAAGAAACTCTAAAAACCTTGTGATCACTCGATTGCGTTACTGTATTATAGTTTCACCGCCAGTTGTGGCACTGGTGGTGTCAGAGAATGATTGCTGGGGCAAGCGGGAGCCAGGACGAATAATCATTTATTTCACTCCTTTAATTTCAAAGTGCCACGAGATTCTTTGATTCCTCTCTGATTGCATCTTTCTGATCTTCAGCAATTTTATCTAAGGCCCCCATTTCATATCTCCCTAATTTACATTTTAATGCTTGCTCGACCGTGATTAAATTCACTTTATTCTTATATAAACATTTTTGAAATTTGCTTTGCAATTTATTTAGATTGCAAATATCGTTGAAACGCTGTGCAATGCTGGGTAATTTTTATTTAATGCTATTTAACAGTGAATTACGATGCTGGGTACTTTACATGCCGACATTGTACAATGTTGGTAAAGATCGCAAGAGGGACGTAAAAAGGGATAATTCCTGAAATTAATCTGAGAACTTAACTTTTCAACTTAAGATGATGATTTCCTTATTATTTGCAGCTGATATTCAGCATCATTCATTAACTGACTTACATTTTTTTCATCGACTTACATCGTTGAAACACGGTTGAAAAAAGGAGACTAAACCACTATTTTTAAGCAAGTTCAGCTCATTCTCTATCAAAAAGACCAAGAAACATCATAAACCTTGCTCAATGTATGGATACATCTAAGAATAGACTTACTCAAAAATACCTGGCTCATTTGGCCTAAGCTACACCTGTGTGTTTGTAAAAAACAAAAAAAAAACAAAAAAAAACAAACGGTTCAAAGTATCATATAGCTGAACTATGACATGACAGCGTATATTTATTGAGGGTGGAAGCGTATGACCACTATAGATATATTTAGACAGTATAATCAAACTCAATAATATTTGGTTACTGCAGTCTCGGCACGTATAAAAAGCTTTTTCCATTTAATCTCCCATTAACAGTCCAGTATATATTTGTCAGTCACTGAATAATGATGCGAATTTGTATTATTCATAATTGCGAAAGCAGAAAGAAATGTGGTGAGCCGGCATAGTGGTTTGCTACTGTCCCATCTCACAGGCATGACTTAACTGAGTGGCCTATCTAGGGTTTCTAAAAGCGGGGTGTGGATTAAATTTTCCCACATACGAAAATTTTTAATGCTAACTTCTGATCAGCACTGCACAAGAGAAACAACTGGAATTTCATAAATAGTGGGAGAGGGATCCACGAAGTGGTGGGACTATTTGAAATTTATCAATCATCTGAAGAAAAGATTATTTCAGAGAAGGCAGTAAAAAGTTGAAGGTGAAAGATGGGTAGAGAGTGAGCATGCGCAGCTGTGTTGGTATCAGGCGGCTTGATGTGGTAATAAGTTGTTAGTATTATTAGAGCAGTATTCCTTTTATATATTTAATATTGTTATTTGAAGTATAAGTACACAATAGCATCTTAAGCAGTGTTCCCAAACAAATCTAACAGGCCTGTCATACCTGAACATGCAAGTTTAGCCGAGGGTCGTATCCCCGAATTGTTTTCGGGGAAAGGGTTAAAACAAACTTCCAGCGGTCATGTATTTTAAAATTTGAATGCGATTCGAACGATTTTTTTTGGGGGGGGGAGGGTTAAACCGGAATTCCTAACCTGGATACGGCCTTGGTCTGGTTATACACTTGCTTAAAGGTGGAAGTTCAGCCAAACACGTACGTAAACTTGACTCAAAAGCAGATCAAAAATGTAGCGCAAAAGAGGCTCCCTGATCAGTAGAACTTGAAACCCTAGACACAAGGCTCTAAACTCTAGAACTGAAGGTTTTGCTACAACATTTTGCAGTGGAACGCCAAATTTTACACGTAAACAGGAACTACCTGGATATTGATGCAAGGGCATGCAAGAGTAACTAAACACGCACCTGAACGTCAGAGAAAATTAGGAAAAAGAAAACTTACAAATACCCCCCTGAAAGGGAAGTTCGATATGCTGCTAATACTGCTATTAGAAGTATAAATCAACACAAACCTGGAGATTTTTTCTGGAATTTTTTCTAACGCAAACATGGCATCGCGCTTAGCTGCCTTTTTTGATGCACCTGCAAAAAAAAACACATTACACCATTTCGATAAATAAAAGTTCAAATAGGGATAAAATCCTTTTAATAGACCTACTTAGAACTTAGTTCCTCCTGAACCATTGGTGGCGCATAGGGCGTTGACGAAGCCTCTCCACTCGTCCCGAAGCAATACTACAGCGGTGACATCTTCCCATTCAGGTTTTGACGAGGGCTCAACCGTCCTCTGATCTCGATCAAAAGTTCGCCGCAAAGTGTTCTTTGGACGACCTCGTCTTCTTCTGCCGCCTAGTTTCCAGTTGTAGGCTGTCCGAGGAAGGCGGCCTTCTTTCATGCAGAGTACATGGCCCTAATACGACCACCTCTTCTTCCTCAGAACAGCAGTAATGAGAGGTTCTCCCGTTCTATTCAGGATTTCAAAGTTACTAACTCTATGTTGCCAACTTATGTTTAAAATTATCCTCAGGCACATATTTTCGAATGCAAGAATTCTCTTTTCGAGCTGCTGATTAATTTTCCATCACTCACTAGCGTAAAGGAATATGGAGAGCACATTGCTACTGAAAAGACGTAGCTTCGGTAGAAGGAAATATTTCCTGCTTCTCCAAATGGGCTTAAATGTATTGAAACTCCAGTTGACTGACCAATTCTGCGTTTAATCTCTGTCATTATTTCACCATCACAATCGATCCAGCTACCCAGGTATTTGAAGACCTTCACCTGTTCCAGACTTGTAAATAGACAGTGATGATGATAACAGTGATAGAAATTCACAAAACTATGGTAAGGAACAAAAAACATCTTTCTACCGAGTTGTTTCCAAGACTTCCTTAGAAATCTCTAGAAACATTTTTCTTCTCTTTGAAAAAGTCTGGTTAATTGACCACTCAGGATACATGTTGCGTATTAGTATTTTTCTTAGAAAAAACAACTCTTCCTCAAAAAAATTTGGAGAGCAAATCATACAGATCTGTATGATTTTTGGCCCCGGTGGCGGCGGGGCCAAAAACAGTACGCCGCACTGCTCCACCGGTAGGATGCAAGAGGGGTCAAGATCCAGATATTCAAGTACCATGGTCTATATAATCGATTTTTCTCCACATTATTGGAGGGGCAAATGCCTCCCTTTGCCCCTCCCAAACGACGCCCCTGAGGAAAATGGAAGTTAATTTCCAATCAATGTGTCAGTCTCAACCAATTAGCTTGGTCGAACTTAAATGAATTTATATAATGGACGATATAAGAAAATTGAACAGCTTTTCGAAGAGCATGCATAGCAGTTGAACGTAATCTTGTATGATTCGAATATGTTTCTCAATTATAATTAAACTAAAATGAAAACATTTCCTTTTGGGTATTCTCATTGAATTTCCTTTCTTTTAAGATCGTGGCAACGCGTGACGGGTAAGCTGGTATACTAATGAAAGTCCAAATATTAGTATGTGTAAAAAAAAAAGGTATGTTTCAAAATAGTGAAGAGGGACAAAAACTCTAGGGGTCAACTGGTCGAAAAAAAAAGATCCTTCGGTCAAACTTGGAAGTATATTCTAACTGCGGGATGTGGCTATAATTGTCACGAGTAAAAATCAACTTATCCACTTTGTGTGGACTGAGGCTGCTTTCAATAAGAAAATTCAAGATATTATTATTTGAATATAATAATTCCCGACCCCTCCCCCTCTGGACACCACCTTAATAGGATACCGTCTCTGCTTTAAATTAAAAAAAATAACTTTTTGGCATCCCTGCTTTCAATAATAAAAAAAAAAAAAAATCAAAGTACTATCACTTAAATATAATAACTCCCTATGCCCCCCACCTCAGGATACCATCTTGATAGGATTTCGTCTCAACTTTAAATTAAAAAAATAGCTTTTAGGAATCCCTACTTTCAATAAAAAAAAATCGAGGTACTATCACTTAAATATAATAACTCCCTATGCCCCCAACTCTGGACACCATCATGAGAGGATATATTCTCAATCATAGTATAACTTCTCCTATCTTCTACGCTAAAATTTAGAATAGAGGTTTAAATTTTTTATGTCTTAGGGAAAAATCTCAGAATTAAAGTGGAGCTCCTTATCTTCATGGTGAAATATTCACGATCAATGTATAACTTTTTCTACCTTCTACAAAAATTTGGAGGAGAAGTTTAAATTTAGATTTTTGGGGAAAATTTTGAAGTGAATTGGAACCTTGCTTGATGTTGTGGTATGCAAAAAAATCGTAAAGTAATGTTGGGAGTTAAAAAGATGAGTACTTCAACTTGTAAAATGTGTTTAGGAGGGATATTAAGAAAAGAACTTGTTCTGAAATTATATAATAAATCCTTTTGAATAGTCTTGCTTGGTGTTGTGGTATTCAAAAAGTCGTAAAGCAAAGTTTTGGGTGAAAAGGATGAATATTGCAACTTGTAAAATAGGTTTAGTAGGGACATTAAGCAAAGAACTTGTCCTGAAAAGATATAATAAGGCCTTTTGAAAAATATTGCATGGTGTTGGGGTATACAAAAAGTCGTAAAGTAATGTTGGGTGTGAAAAGGATGAGTACTTCAAGTTGTAAGTTGGTTTTAGGAGGGATATTAAGAAAAGACCTTTTTCTGAAATAATGTATAAAGCCTTTTGAATAGTATTGCTTGGTGTTGGATATTCAAAAAGTCGTAAAGTAAAGCTGTGGGTGAAAACGATGAGTACTTCAACTTGTAAAATTGGTTTAGGAGGGACATTAAGAAAACATCTTGGTCTGAAAAGATAAAATAAAACCTTTTGAAAAGTATTGCTTGGTGTTGGGGTATGCAAAAAGTCGTAAAGTATTGTTGGGAGGTAAAAAAGATGAGTATATCAACTTATAAAATAAGTTTAGGAGGAATATTGAGAAGAGAACTTGACCTGAAATGATATATTTGGGGGGGGGACAAAAAGTTAGGGGGACCTTCTGTGTCTCAAGCGCGCAAAAAAATGTATAAAAAAGAATGAGGGGGGGGGGCAAAAAGTTGGATGGAGGGGGGGGGTAGGACTTTCTATCTTCATGGAAAATATTCACAATCATAGTATATCTTTTCCTATCTTCAACGCTAAAATTTAGAACATAGCTTTAAATTTTTTATGTCTTTGGGATAAAACTCTGAATTAAAGTGGAGCTCCTTATCTTCATGGTGAAATATTCACGATCAATGTATAACTTTTACTATCTTCTACATAAAATTGGGAGGAGAACTTTAAATTTATGTCTTTATGGAAAAATCTGAACTGAAGTAGAACCTTGCTTGATGTTGTGGTATGCAAAAAAGTTGTAAAGTAATGTTGGGAGTGAAAAAGATGAGTACTTCAAGTTCTAAAATTGGTTTAGGAGGGATATTACGTAAAGAACTTGTTCTGGTGTTGTGGTAAGCAAAAAGTCGTAAAGTATTGTTGGGAGTGAAAAAGATGAGTACTTCAACTTATAAAATAAGTTTAGGAGGAATATTAAGAAGAGAACTTGATCTGAAACGATATATTCGGGGGGGGGGGTTAAAAATTTGGGTGGAGGGGGGGGGGCCTTCTGTATCTCAAGCCCGCAAAAAAAAGTATTTAAAAAAATGGGGAGGGGGCAAAAAGTTGTGTGGTGGGGGCCCTTTGGGGTTGAGGTAGGGGACCTTACAACACTGTTCAAATGGAACTTGTGTATTCTAACGACCACAGAGTTTCACCCCAAATCATCCTCCAAAATGTCGCAAACTGTTTCGTCCAAATAATCCCTAAAATGTTGATTAATTTGTTTCGCCCAAATAATCCCCTAAAAGAAATTTCAGAATATTCCTTTTGTTTTGGCATCCCTGCGTTGTCACATTTAAAATTCTCTGGAAACCATTTCCCGCATTAAATATATTCAAACTGTCTTGTATCTCGTTTGAATTTCTGGAAATATCTATGGTGTTACTGATTACATTATTAAGGTTTCGAAAGAATAATAATTTATCTCTGACATTAAAGTAGAAAAGCCATATTGTTTCTTAATCCCCTTATGATACATTAGAATTCCCCGTTGAATATGCAAGTCAATTTCCCAGAAATCTAGTCTGATCTTGTCCCCTTTGTAGATCAATAACATTGTCTATGCGGTTAGGTACAGTTAGACTGGTTATAGATGGCAGCAGTAGGGCCCCGTCGCGCTGGCACTCCTATTCGTACTATAGTTGTTCGCCATCCTGATCTGAATGGTGTTGATCGAAAAGACAGTTTTCCTGTAAGAGACTCCTTCTTGTGGTTTATAGAAGTTCAGCAATGTACAGCTGAAGATATTCACCAGGCCATAACTAAACTACTTTTTTAAGAAATTGGAGCTCCAAAGGCCAACCTAAAAGGATTTCCTGCAGACAATGTGTCGGCCAAGACGGGGGAGCAAGGTGGAGGCAAAACTGTCAGAAGACGGCTCCAGTTTATTTGTACTTGGTTGTTCATGCCATTCCATTCACATACGTGCTATTACTACCGGAAAACAATTGCCGAAAGGAATTGAAGATTTTTGTCAGGATGTATACAGCTATAATCACTGACCCGGATGTATACGAAGTGCCCGGGCGGAGAAAAAAAAATCTTTGTGCCCACATCGTTCTCCACTTAGGCAGCGCTAGCGCGCTTCCTATGATAACTGATGCGTTGGAAAAACAACAATCTTAATTATGCTATGCATGACATCATATAAGAAAATACTTATATGATGTCATAAGAAATGATTATATGATGTACTAACATAGTACGTGACGTCATTTGCAAAACTAAAATTAAGGTTCTTAAGGAATTTTCTCAGACTTCTTGCCTATCTAGATTTTTGTTTATGCGAGAATGTATAAGATACCAATTTTTCAGAAAAAAATATGGAGCCGTTTTCGAGGCAAAATGCATACATAAATAAATACATACACAATTATTACTTGTTTATAAAGATACTATATTATATTATATATATATATATATATTTCAAAAAGTCACCTGTGCCAATCCCAATCTCCTCTTGTTCTTTAGTGACTGAACAGGTGTATCTTTTCATATCATCTCGAATTGTATCGTTGTATCTATAACTGAATTTCAATGTAGAGTCAGACTCAAAGAGACTACCAGTGGAGGATGTTGGATCAGTTGAAATTTCATTAAGCGCGTATTTCTATAAAAATAAAGAACGTAAAAATTAGACTAAATATGAAGTATATTCATAATTCTGAAGGTGTCTGTTAGTGCCCTTCACCAGGGGCATTATAGATCTTCCCATGGACAATGAAGGATCTTCAAGAAGCAAAAACTTCAAGAAGTTAAATTACAAAACATAATTAACGTTACGATCACTGATTTTAAGTATCGCTTCTCCCTTCAAATACGCTAACTGTATTCGAATCCGTTAAAATTAGAACTCAGTTTTTATCGATTTTCTTAGATGCAATGAAAAAACTCGCGTTTGGAAGCATAGAATCTTAACATGCTCTTTTCATTTGACCCCCCCCCCCCCCAAAAAAAAATATATCTTTTAAAAAACCTCCCCTTGAGTCAAAATACTGAATTTAGCAGGGCAATGCTGAATTTCAAGGCACTAGGGTAAAACATTGCAGGGTGTGAAGATTAGAGGTAAAGGAATCAATGTAATATAGTATCTACTGACAGGTAAAATCACGGTTTTGCCTTCGGGAAAATTAGGGAATATTAGAAGCATTTGAAGGTAGTACCAGTGAAGAGCTAACATACCAAAAAAAGGTATATTATCTTATATTAAAAAAAAATAATATTGATATTCTCAAATTCATCATCACAAGGACTAATCCACATTCAATCCTGAACTTGTTTTTAATTAATGAGTAACTACATTTGAAATACTAACAAATACTCTTTTGACATATACAGGGTACGGTAGAAAAGTAATGAGTCCGGTTATACAGCAAGCGATTTGGCAACCCTGCGCTGTTGTCCTTGAGATAGCACATGTATCATTTTGGCCGTCATTTTGGGACTTTAGAAACCATCCAAAAGGCTCTAACAGACATGCTGAACACCGTAACGATTGAAGACTTCCAGCGTAGCTATGAACAGTGGGAACGTCGCCTTCAGTGTGTAGCTGCCTAAGGGGACTAATTAAAAGGGGATAACATCGGTGTTAAAATTAAATAAAACTTTGTAAGAGAAAAATCAGTCATTACTTTTCTATCACATCTTATTTCTTGTTCTGACCGTGTTAGTTCATAGCTTTAAATCGTAAAAAAACACAAAAAAAGAAAAAGCTAACCAAGAAATATACGAAGCTAATAAATAGAGAAGAAACATAAGAAGTTAGTAAAGAATGAAGAAGAAACAAGCAATGTGAAACGTTGGCTAATATCACTTCACTCGTGAACATGAATTCTGTAGATCTTTACAAGACGGTGCACTAAAAGAGAAAAGAATATAAATACTTATAATAATAATACTGAGTATAATATAATACATTAATATTGCAATTTAATTATGTAATATAATTTAAATTATATAATTAAATTTAATATAGTAATAATATACTTAAATAATGTAATAGGAATATAAAATAAAAAATGGAGCCTTAAAACTTTAAAACGAAAGAGGCAGCAATTTTAGACATAGAAAAATGGCACAAAATGTAGACAACAACGAGCAGATAATGACATAGCTATGAATGAACAAATATTATTTTTGTAAATGAAATTTTTTAAATAACGCTCGTGCAGCACGCTAATAACGTACATAACGCAAATAACACTCATAAGTATTTTAACCCATTGTATTCAAATATTTTTTGTTTTTGACACCTTTTGAAATTGAAAATAATTTTCATGTCAAAGAGTGGCCATGTAAAATTACATTATTTTTTTGAGAAATGCGAAAAGTGCCAAAGACTTTTTTTTTAAACTGGGTGAAACGGGTGTCGAGGGCTGGTTTATCTTATATAGGAATGTCAATGTAAAAGTAAAACTTTTCATTCTATGCAGTCTAGGTCTATCACACCTGCCCGTCTGATGTATCCGAGATCAGGCGGGTTGAATCCCCTCTATACTAATCTGAAGTACAACGGGACGTTCGAACATTTAGGACAATAAATTCAATTTTAGTCCCCTTCCCTCCATTAAAAACCCAACGACATTACCCCAATAGCTGGTTCAGGATTATGCAACGAAGTTTATCTATTAATATCTCTTATTAATAAACATTGAAAGAGGACAATACTGTCCATCTGAATAGAGAGTTGTGGCAATAAAGATGCTACATCCCCTTGTAGCTGCGGCTCCGTAACTTAACTCCCCGCAAAGTAAATTCAAAGCAAAATCCTGACTTTTTCTAAATTTTGAATAAATTTTACTTATATTCCTATCAGTTTATTTTGTAATGGAAGTGTAAGCCATATTTTTTGACATAAGAAATATACTGGTTTAAACAAGATAGTAGCCTCCCTCTTGCAAATGGGTTATTACTGCTCAGGCTAAAGTTCAAAGTTGCCCTCTGATTACAGAGGTGGATCCAGGATTTTTTTTTTTTTTTGGGGGGGGGGGCAAAATAGGTTGATCCGATAAACGTACGTTAGGAGCAAGTTTAATTAACACAAACTTGCGTTAATTGAGTAAATAACACTACTTTAGACTACTTTAGGGGGGGGGGGCTGTCCTTTCCCCCAGTCTCCCCTGTCTGTTTCGGATGAGTTCGTTTTCCTTATACTCACTTTTTTCATTTCTCATTATTTTCATTTAAGATAAAATTCTTTACCGTCGTTTTGCTTATGATTTTCTGTTCAAGCGTTATTTATTGTTTTAATGTATTTACTGCTTTTAACATGAAATTGGTTTGTCAAGTTTTTGAGATATTACTAATTTCCACATCAATGAAAACCATTTAATTTTTGAGAAAGCATTTGCTTTAGATTGGGGATGAATTTCTTATTTATGATAAATAAGTACTAAATTTAGAACAAATGCGGCGATGTAGCCCCCAGACCCCTCCATACATGACTAAAAAAAAAAATTGCCAAGACTTCACCTGAGGGCCGTTTTTTATCTTTTTAATATAACACGTTAGAGCATATCGATTATAAAGCACCGCATTCTACATTTTAATTATTTAATTTTTAAATGTGCGAAACGGTAGAAATTTACTTTCACCTCTTGATTTAAAATTTCATTGTTTTTTTTTACATTTTCTTGAAAGGTTTTTTTTCTCTTTCACTTTCTCCTATATTTACTTTTTAAATGTACAAGACGATAGAAACTTACTTTCGCCGTCATTTCATTCTTGGTTTTCCCAGTTTGTTTCAGCAAGACGTTTTATCTCTACTTTTTTCCAATATTTACTTTTGAACAAGCACAAGTTCTTCTCGCAACAAGTTTTTGCTAATCTAAAAATAAAAGCAAGTTCTTCTAAATATCGTTGCAGCAGTAGCTGTAACAGATGAGATGAAATGACTTTTATTTTCAACCAATAATTACATCATACTTAACTGGTACTTACCATATCCACATCATGTAGACTTGATCTGGCCTAAAAGGGTACCCAACGCCCAGACATAAAAATCTAAGGGCTGCGCTCCAAAATAGATTACATTTATGGCCAGATCTGCCATTTGATAATTGAAAATATTATTGATGAACCAGAACAGAAGCCTCAGCATGATGCTTGTACATCGAGAAATGAGAAATGAGTTCTCAATAGGAGCCTTCCATCCCCTAAAATTAAGCGTTAAGAAAAATCTTCTGAGAGTGAAAGTTGGTGAGAGAGAGAGAGAGAGAGAGAGAGAGAGAGAGAGAGAGAGAGAGAGAGAGAGAGAGAGAGAGAGAGAGAGAGAGAGAGAGAGAGAGAGAGAGAGAGAGAGAAAGAGAGAGAGAGAGAGAGAAAGAATAGGTCAAAATTGCGCGCTCGAATGTCCCTCATTGCTTGTAAAATTCAAATAGATCTTTTGAAAAATCTACAATTTAAAAATGAAATCCTATATTTTTTAAAAATTATATAAAATTAATAAGTTAAATATAAAGTATTAGGAGTCTTTTCAAAATTAATTGTTACAGACTATTGAAAAAAAACTACTGAAAAAAAAAACATCTAGCATAAGTTATGCTTAGGATTTCTTTATTTTTTCCAATTAATTAAAAAAAACTTTCTCCCAAAAATAATTTTTTCAAATCAAAGTAAAGAACCCCATTAAACAAAAAATGAGCAAAAATAAAATCAAATGATCTACCAAGCGCGAAACTACCACAAATCAGCATCGATAAAAAAATGAAACCCAAAACGAACAGAAATTAACATAAGTTGGGCTCAAAACCCCTATACCTTCCCAAGGCCGGAACATAATTTGCACTTTACCGAAAAAAATACAAATGAATGTGCATTGTCAGTTTCTTATACAAATACTGATATTTAGTAATCAAAATGTTAATATTATTTGATTTATTAAAGTTATAAAACTAAAAATATTTATATTTTTTTTAAGTCAAGTATTTTCAAGCGGAAATTCTTACACAATGCAGTCATATATTAAAAAAAATGAGTGGATGTATGTCTGTGTGTCTGTATGTCTGTTAGACAGTAGATGCATGTCTAGTAATTGTAAATATCTACACATTTGTAAGTTTCATGTCTTTAGCTGTTGTACACATAATCTGTGTAAACACCACCATGTTGATATTTGTAAACAATTTTGTGGAATATGCTTTGACTGTGCAAAAACTAATATAAAAGTGTCCATTAAGAGTTTTAGTAGTTTCCACAAAACTTGGCTACCCAGAGACCATCTCAATTCTGCTCATCCGCCTTAATATTTTTTATACCTTCGCTCACACACACGAACGCCCACAAGTCCGCCAATCCTGACCACTCGAGTACCTCTCCCCACGATCTTTCCGCCGCCCTCGCCCCTTCCCTACCCCCGTCCTTCTTTTTCAGAGATAAACCCACCCACCTCTCTGGCAGCTTTCCAACATTTTCCTACCCTTCCGTCTATCATTCGCCACCTCCTTCGTGCCCACTCAACGTGGACTTTTTGTACCATTCACCTGCAAAATTAACCTCCTCTTTCTTGATCCCTCTAGTTCAACCCAAACTCATCCGCTACTTAGTTACTGCTGTTTAGAGTCTCCACTAGTACGTGCTCAATTCAATTCCTTTGAATTTGAAAAAGATGGATTTGATCCCCCTGTCCCATGTTATGACTATCCAAGCTGAGCCCCCGTCAAGAGTTCCGTTAGAACTCCTGACCCTGTTTGATATATAAAAAAAGTAAAGTGTAAAAACAAGACCTTCACAAGTCACTTTCATATCCCCACATTTTTGTTGAGAAACGCTGAAAGAGTTAACTTTGAAAATCTAAATTAATTAGACACAATTTATAAAATACCGTTAGTAGATGTAATTAATATTGCTGAAGTTCAATCTCAAAATCTTCAAATTTTAAGGACTATCTATTTTTAAGAATTTATAAAAATTACACCAAAAAATAAACACACTTTGTAAGAGAGGTGTCGGACATATGTTCTTTGTCCGTAATTACTTGTACAAAGGTGAAGTCTTAATTCAGTGTCTTGCTCCCTTTGATGAGAGTATGTTGGTGTGTGTTCGACCTAAAGTCTTGTCACGTTCTTTCAATTTAATTATCCTGTGTTGTTTTTATTATTCCCCTAATCAGAGATCCTCTGACAAAATAAATTTTATCGAAACATTACATGCCAGTGCTGACTTTGTACTATCAAAATACCCAAATGCAGGAATTTTCCTGATAGGTGATGCAAACGATGTAAGACTTGATTCAACATGTGATGGTTTTAATTTAAAACAGATTGTTACAGTCCCAACTACAAAAGGCAATACTACTCTTGATTTAATTTGCGCTAATCTATCTAAGTTTTACAAAACTGTCTCCACTCTTCCCCCTCTAGAGGATAGTTACCACTGTCGCTATCTGCCATCTCTGCTGTCTAAAGTTAGAAAGTCATGTTATATTCAAGACAAGCCGGATATAACTGGTCTGTAAAAATTACTTTTCAAATTTTGCTCCTTCTTTAAAACAGAAAAATGATACCCTGTGTTTCAAATAAAATAAGTTTAATGCATTGCTTTGCCCGTCAAAAATTTATTGAAAAGTAATTATGAATCCCATGTCACGGACAATAATTTAAAACGTGTTCTGCAGATAAGCCTTATGTTAATTAGTCTTTTTAAAAAAATCATGAGAAAAAAAAAACAAAAAATTTTTCAAGGCAGTTCGTATTACTGAGGCTAAATAGTCTACGGAAGTTACTAAAGAAAAATTTATGAGAAGCAGTTTCTAACTATTATAATAGTAAGGTCAAAGATCTATATTCTAGATCTTTGTAATAATCATTTTTTTAAATAAATATCTTATCTTAACGTCCAGGGACTAACCATTCTTCATTGGTCTCGCTGTTACATCCTTTCAGTTGGGTACTGCTTATCAATATAAACAAGAACAAACAGTTCTCATGAACTGTGAAAGAAATAAATGAAATATAAGTATTATAGTAAGGATCTGGGTAAATTTACATTACAATTAAATTATGTATCAACATAAATTAAATTAACATATATATAACCTTAACTATCAACATAAGTATAGTGAATTGGTGTTTTGAGTGTTTTATTTAAACACAAAATTGCTTCGTGCATAGTTATATTACTATATAGTGTCTTAAAATAACTTTTAAAACTTTAACCAAATGTATTTTTTTATAAATATTGTATCCAAGTTTTGTGACTTCACAATGCTTGTCTAAGTTTACTAAAAATGCTCGTGTATATAATGTGTTTTTATATTCAGAAGTAACTTTATATTTTAACTAGTGGTTTAATGTTATATCTAAGTTTTGTGACTTCTATTAAAATTATAAATATTTTTAGTGTGTAATAATCTGTTAGTGATTAAAAATTCTAGATTAAGTTTCAAAAGGATGATGAAACAAATTGCCAGCAAAAAACCTAGGTTTTATATTTAAATGCCATATCAGTTTTCAAATAAAAAGAGAAAAAAGAAATAATAATTAATTAACTTGTTGATTCAAAAAAAATCAAGACCTCCTACGAACTATTGAACAAAAACCAGTCAATAAAATGTTCGTCATTACAATATCTAAGAACCTTTAGTAGATACCAGTAAAAACAATCGATTTTTTACACTTTAAGTTAATACAAATAACAGTTAATTAAAGATGCACTTAGATACACCAATGGATACCAGAAAATTTTAAAGTGGGTATAAAAGTTACGCTTGATCAAGACAAGTTTATTTTACAAAAGGAGCATTTTACCAATCCTGATATAATTCGTCCTCGCCTCGTCAATACTTCATGTACTAAAGCAAAAGGGTTATAAGTTCTGTTGCGTTGGTAGTGAAGAGTATGATAGCTAGTTGAACTAATTTTAATCTAACTTTTCCTCATACAAACACCAATCAATATCATAGTGTCATGGGCTCACACACCTACACAAACTCATCATTAATTAATGGTATTAATCCTTCAAAATTAGGATTTGAATTTGTAAAAAATGTAAGTTTCCATAGTATCGTGGACGGGTTACCCCCATAATTTTGATATGTTTAGAGTTTCATATCTTTTGTGTAGATTAAATGGAATCACAATCAACAAGATCTCTTGTTATAAGTCATTGACTTAACTGCATGAGTTAACAGTGCAAACTCCGGATTGAGAGTCACAATTGTAGGAAAATAGTCTAAACAAAAAAATTTTTGCTAAAACGCGTCGTCGCCTAGTACGGGACTCGTCTTGTACTCAAGATGTGAGCATACTACATGATGTGTACTACTCAAGATGTGAGTATACTAACTCGGGGTTATTTTTAGGCAACTTTATTTGCAGTTCCCGTTACCGTCATAGTCTATTTTTACGGTATAGGTTCGGATTATAGAGGTGTGGTTCTGGCTCAAGTCCAGTTGTCTTCCATATTTGGATGTACCAATTAAATAAATGGGCATATAATAAAAAATAAACTTTCAACTATGTTGAACAAAATAGCTATCTCAAGATATTGATTGGATGTGTTTGGGGGAAAGGTGGATGTGAGAAGGGGGCTAGTTGCCCTCCAATCACTTTTGACTAGTAAAATGGGCACTGGCCCTTTGAATTACCAATCAAATGAGCCCTTTTTTAAGTTTCTACAACAAAGTTATCTATAAAAACCTTATATACCCCAAGGGTATAACTAAAAACCTTTGCCCTAAGGGCTTTGAGAGAGTGTCCTCCTCAAAAACATAATGTCTATCTGGAAATCAACTATGTTGAACAAAATGGCTATCTAAAATTTTTGATGTGATGTGTTTGGGGAAATAGTGGGTATGGATTGGGTGATGGCTGCCTTCCAATCACTTTTGACTGTTAATAAGGGCACTAGCCACTCCAATGTTGGGGGGTACCAAAGTTAGCTTATGTATTTAAGGTACTGGTACATTACAACTAAACCAGCGCTATACACAAAAGAAGTCAAGTTTGGTTAATGCTAACAAATTAAAATAGGATAAATATATAATAGTTTAGAAACAGATTTGGGCTATATATTTGCACATTAGGGGGGGGGGGGGAAGCAAAGCATATACTAAATATGTAACCAAACCTAGGTACCTTTTTCACCCCCTAAACCCCCCAAAAAATCATTTAAATATTGTTAAATCCATGAGAAACCATGCTTTGCATTCCATTTTAACTTTTGCAAATAGCCATTTGAGGGGTTTTGTGTCTGGTTTCCTTCAGATTTTATAGTATTAGTTTAGTTATAATGCACCAGTACCATATTTAATAGATACTATGCTTTACCCCCCACCCACCCCTCCCCTAATGTGCAAACATATAGCCCAAATTTGTTTCTAAACTATTATATATTTATCCTATTTTATTTTATTAGCATTAACCAACATACAGTATATAGCAGAGCCCACATAATGCATAAGTACCTTGAAATTCTGACAAAACAATATTTTACCTTAATTTTAAGTTCTTAGTTTCTTTTTCTGTGGCTTTAGTTCTGAAAATTCACTTCCTGTTATTATTTGAGTAGAATTTTAAGCCATATTAAGGTTTTTTTTTCAAAATTTAAGAAATGTATTTTACCTTATAAATTGGGATTGAGCAAAATTGTTAAGCAGAAAACAATTTTCTTGTACTTCATTTAAGCAGAAGATCTGTTTAGTAAGGTTCAATTTTTATAACAAACACAGGTCATCAAAGGTCAGGACCCTCTAGAGGGAGAAGGATTTGCCTACATGACAGATCACCTATTGAAATTTAGACAAAATAACATTTACCTTCATTTTCAGTTATCAGTTTCTTTTACTCTGGTTTTAGTTCTGAAAACACAATTCCTGTTATTTTAGTAGAATTTTAAGCCATATCAATTTTTTTTTTTAATTTAAGAAATGTATTTGTATATATATATAACATTATAAATTGGGAAAGAACAAAGTTGTGTAGCTGAAAACAATTTTGTTGTACTAAATTTAACCAGAAGATCTATTTTGCAGTAAATATATACCAAATCATATTATTGACTTATGCATAAAGTGAATATACCACTAGATGCCTTTTTTTTATGCTGATTACAAATATAATAATAATTTCTATCGGAAAAGAATTTCAGCCCCCCCCCCTATATATGCCAATTCAGGGTATATATTTCTCCATTAGGGGTGGGGGTGGGGGTAAAGTTTAAACTTACCTCCCATTTACATCAGAAACAAAATTTGCCACCACCACCACCCCCAATGTAGAAATATATACCCTGAATTGGCATATATAGGGGGGTAAGTTTACCCTCTCTCGACATTTAATTTTGTAAAAACTGTAACCCAAACCCAAAATCGCCAAAATAATGGATACAATTACAAAACACCGGGTCCTATTTTCATTTTGATTAATACAGAAGGTTACGGATAAAAGTGACTGCGTTTTCATTATAGTTTCAAGATGTGCATCAGTCTTAATCAGCTTAGGTTTTTAGATGTTGTTGTAGCTTAAAAGAAATTCAAAACTTTCTTAAGAAGACTTTTGCAATTTGAATTTTCAAATTAATGCTCGTTGTCCCATATATTCTAGCAACATATTTTGATTTGCTACATCTTGTTAATCATTAATTCAGACATTTTTGCAATGCGATTGGTTTAGCGCTTCCAATTCATTCATTTTGTTGGATAATTTCGAAAAAAAAGCTACTGCAGTAGCTTTCACTTTCTTCAATCTTTCATCTTTCACTTTTTGTGAAAGTGAAAAAAAAAAAAAAAAAAAAAAATATATATATAATACAACCTATAGCTCTTAATATAATAGCATCATTTAATTACTCGAACTAAACCCGGACGATTCAAACCCATAGCTGTAGCACAAGAGTTGCCACCCAAAAAGAAAAACACTATAATTTTAGTGATTTTCTTAAATAATTTTTTATAATACATTCTCTATAGCTCTTAATATAATAGCATCACTTAATTACTCGAACTAAACCCGGACGATTCAAACCCATAGCTGTAGCACAAAAGTTGCCACCCGGTGAAAAAAAAAACACTAGATTTTAGTGATTTTCTTCAATAATCTAGTGATTTATATGCTGATTTAGTTTTTATTTGTTGTTGAGACAATATAAAAATCGCCACAAGAAGTGATAAATCACTAGGGGTGGCAACCCTGTGTAACACTCAAAGCCATATTACATTGTCAATAGCTTTTTTGTTTCTTTTTTTTAATATATCTGAAGAATGCATTATTTCATCACATATTATTTATACTTTTCTGTAGATGAATAAACCGCCAATGACAGTTTGATTTTTTTCAGATTGATAAATTTAATTTCGAGTAACCAACTAAGAGAAACATGTCCACGCTTCACTCAAAGATCTCCTTCCCAAAAGATTTCAGAGACCCTAAAAGAGGATGTAATATTTTTGGATTAATAAAAGAAAAACTTCAATCTTTCACTTTTTGGAGGAGAGTAAATGCATCGTAGGATTTAACTTAAATCCTGCATGTTACCCCTAGACTGCAGTAGCTGATAATCAACGATGCATCATTGAACAGATTATTATAATGAAGCCATAGAGAAATAGAAGAGTAAAACTAGGATAAATGTTTTTGCAAATATAACATAGCCATTTGTTTTATAAATGATGGTTCAGATGCAAATCTATAAAACCCTAACAGTCAAGAAAGTAAAAAGGAAAAGTTCTTTTTGAAAGAAAATTGACACAATTCTAGTGTCGCTTTTCATGAGCCAAAAGTTGTTGTGGTTCCCCTTTGTGTTATTTACCCATTAGTCCATTTTGGGAAATTTTCAAGAAAGTAATTTTAATCAAAGAATTGAAACAAAAAAAAAATCTCAGAATATTGTTGGGGGTACCAAGGAACTGATGAAATCAAATATCAGAAGCACCTGTCGTGGTCATCTCTGGCTTTGTGAAATTAACAAACATATCATTTTAAATAAATAATCTTGGCTACCCCCTTAATGACAACCTAGTACAGAATTAACCTTATCCCACAGAAACCAAAATTAAAAAACAACTGTTGTATAAAAAAATAACTAAAGGATAACTATAGTCCCCTTTCCTTACTTTCTTGACTGTTTGGGTTTCATGGTGTTGTTCAAACTTACAGCTGATCCATGATTTCAAACAGACGGCTATGCATTATTTATAATAAAAAATTGTTGTTTTGTTTGATAAATGAAGGTTGTTCAAGGATGAAAAGTAGGTTTTGTCTAAAAATAAAAGTTTATTACCAAATGGGTATGGGGGGGGGGGGTAGCTAGGTAAAGAAATGAAAAGTATACACTTGTCATGAGTATTTCTAGTTGTAGACTTTTTTGTTTGAGAATGGATGACAAAATTTTGCCAACAAAGTCAGAATTAAAAAAAAAGTTAGAAGTAGTGAGTTTCTATTTTGGGTGAGTAGATGTTTTGGAACTGCCACGAAGCAGCAGAATTTAGAAAATATAAAAAAAAGAAGTGCATTATTCCTTATATTTGCCTAAGGGACCCTTGTTTTAGAAAACCAAATAAATAAAAAATAATATTATATCAAAGACAATTGCCCAGAATTTGGTTTCAGAGGGGTGGAGGCCTCAGTCTACATCAGAGGGGTGGAGGCCTCAGTCTACCTTATATAGCAGCCATGAAAGCAAGATATGTATGGATATTAACATTGTTTACAGAGGATGAAGCACAATTAAAGTTTAAAAAATAGAATCAACTGAACTTAGAGAAACGAGCAACAAAAGACGACCTAACCTCTCACAGTAACAGCTGCCGGTCTTTTTTGGCTGCAAATCGATCAAAAACTTGGTCAGCATTGACCTGGATATCATGGTTCAGGGTCATGTGAGCTAGTCTGTTCAGACGCTCCTTGCCCATTGAGCTCTGCAGACAGGCTTTTAATTGCTTAAGACAGATAAAGTTCCTCTAAGCAGAAGCGGTAGTCACTGGTAATGTCTGAAAAATCGTCAAAAGCCTTCAAATGCATGGAAAAAATTTTGCATCGCATGACGCAAGAGTTGAAGCAACAGTTGATGGTTTCTCAGACATTCCGAGCCACTTCTGTTTCCAATGGACTAACTCACATTCAAGCGCACATCTACCCCCATGAAATCCCTCATAAACAGCAACAACGTTCACATTAGTTCAGAGATTCTCTTCAGCTTTTGATTTTCCAATTTCAAATAGTAAAACCAAAGCCATTATATTTGCTAATTGCTCAAGAGCAATCCTCTTCAAATTTTCTCAAGTGAAATTCCATATTGTAGCTCAGTGAAGCTACTAGGCCTATGGATAGATTAAAAATGTTATGGCATGGACAAATTAATTCTTTGAAATCCATGATCATTTGGAGACTTTGTGTTCTAAAGAGACTTACTGGAAGTAAATGGGGATGCCACCCAAAAGTTATTTTGGATTTTTATAAATTATAAATCAGATCTACTCTAGAATATGGTTTCCAATTCTTCTCAATTCGTTCACAATCTACATTTAAAGCCTTGGAATCTTTACAAAATTCAGCTATTCAAATTACTCTGGGTTTGCACAGGCATACCCCTCTATTTAAATTAAAACAACTGTCTGGTTTGGTTTCTTTAAGTGAAAGAGCATCCTGTAAAAGGAAGAAATACTTCTCACGAATTCAAGCATGTTGTGTATAATCATACCTTTGCTTTGAAGGCAGCTTGCACCAATGGCCATTCATCTTGGAATCAGTTTCAATTGGAGGTCCCAAATTGGAGTCCAGATTCCCCTATGCATACCCCTTTACTGACACTCCGCCATGGGAAATGAGTCCACCTATTTGTCATGCAGAACTTATTCCAATAAATAAAAAACAAATTCCCAATCATGAGATTCAGACTATTCTGGCTGAACAGATTTTGAACAGATGGGTCTGTTTAGGGTGTGAGAACTGGAGCAGGACTATGTATTCCATCACTGAATGTTAACCTTTTTTCACCCCTTCCTTTGGGATCTTCTATTTTGTCAGCTGAATAATGTACCATTTTCTTGACCCTAGATGATCTCATAAATTATAGCATTGTAGAGGAGAATATTCTTTGCCTTTCCGACTCCAAATCAGCAGCACTGTTGCTCAAAAAATTATTGGAATTACCAATGACAAGGACCTATTTAACGTTAGAAAACAGCTTCTGAACCTCCACACTAAAGGCAGCAAGATTAATTTCCGACATGTTCTAAGCCATAAAGGTATCAAATATAATGATACTGTGGATTTACTGGCAGCCAAAGCTTCTTTTCTAAACCTAAGAACTCTCTCTGACCTCAATTCTCGTGATATGATTAGGCAAGGATCTAATGTTAATCACAATAAATTGACTAACTTCTTTTTTCTACTAGATTAATCAAAATAAGTTTTTGCACAAAATAAGTTTTTTTTTTTAAGTGCAGAACTCCATTAAACCAAAAATGAACAAAAATAGAATCAAATGATCTACCAATTATACAGCTACCTCAAATCAGTATCAATAAAGAAATGAAACCCAAAACAAACAGAAATTAAAATAAGTCACTCTCAAAACAAACAAAAATTAATTTGAGTAGGGTTCTTAGTATCCAATAAAAATTTTTATTGGATGTGGTGGGCTTGGAAGTGGTGTTAGTTACCTTCCAGTCACTTTCAACTATTAAAAAGACCACTAGCCATTCCCATTTCCAAAAAAAATGTGCCCTTTTTGAAAGTTTCTACAAGAACATTTTTTATGACAACTCTAATATACCCCCAGGGCATAACTTACAACCCTAGCCCTGAGGGATGTGCGGGGAGTCTCCTGCTAAAAAACATAATTTTTATGTTTTTGGTGTGGGAGGGGGGCTACTTGCCCTCCAATCACTTTCAACTATTAAAAAGATCACTAGCCATTCCAACTTCCAATCAAATGAGCCCTTTTCAAAGTTTCTATAACAACACCTTTGTTAGAAAGTGGCAGTTGCCCGACAAAACCTAGTATTAACATGTGAGTAAGTTCCGAGAAAAAAGCAAAAGCGTCGTTTTGCTCTACGCATTTTTACCGTGTTTATTTAAAAAATAAAGTTATGATGTTCATTGTATGGTTCTGCTCATTGTTTTAACTGATCAACTTTAATTTGTTAGATACTAGATTTTGGTGTAAATGTCGATTTCTAGTTTGTACATACTAGGTATGACACCCAAACAATGGTGAGCTCCTGTGTAGATACTAAGTAATTACAATAAAACTAATCATCAGAGAATAATTTCATTTGCACCATTGGATTCCTCATGGTCTAATTAGCAGGACCCACTCTTAACTAAAATTCAAATTTTTTTAGATACTAGGTTTTGTCAGAGGACAGGCAGAAGTGCCCTGGTCTAGAAAAAAAAATCATTGTGCCAACATTGTTCTTTACTTAGTCATTGCTAGTGTGCTGATTTTGATATACCCCCATGGCATAACCTGCAACCTTAGCCCTGAGGGGTGTCATCCTCAAAGACCTAATTTTCCAGAACTTTGAACTACATTGAACAAAATGAATATCAGAAGATTTTGATTAGATGTATTTGGGGAAATGGTGGGCGTGATAGAGGGGTTAGTTGCTCTCCATTTCATATTGACTATTGAAAGGTACTAGTCTGCTCTATTTCAAATTAAAAGGGCCCCTTTTGAAGTTTCTACAACAATGGTATCTATAAAAACATTATACACCCCCAGCATATAACTTACAACCTTTGCTCTGGGGGGTTTGCATCCTCAAATACATAATTTCTCGAACTTTAAACCATGTTGGACAAAATGGCTATCTCAAAACTTTGATTGAATGTGTTTGGGGAAATGGTGGGTGTTAGAGAGGGGTTAGTTGCTCTCCATTCAGTTGACTATTAAAATGGGCACCAGCCCTTTCAATTTCCAATCAAATGATCCCTTGGCCTCAGGGTTGTGGGGGGGGAGAGTTGTCATCCTCAAAGACCTAATTTCCAGAACTTTCAACTATGTTGAACAAAATGAATATCTCAAAAATTTGATTGGATGTGATTGCAGAGATGATGGTGTGACAGGGGGGTAAGTTGACCTTCAATCCCTTCTGACTATTAAAAAGGGCACAAACTCTTTCAATTTCCAATTGAATGAGCCCTTTTTGATGTTTCTACAACTCTCTATAAAAACCTTATATGCCCCCAGGGCACAACTTATAACCCTTGCCCTGAGGGCCCTGTCATCCCCAAACACCTAATTGCCAGAACTTTCAACTGCGTTGAACAAAACAGCTATCTAAAAATTTCAATTGGATGTGTTTGAGGAAAAGCTAGGCATGAGAGGGGGTTAGTTCCCCTCCAATCACTTTTGATAATTAAAAAAGTGCACTAGCCCTTTGAATTTTCAATCATATGAGTTCTTTTTAAGTTTCTACAAGAAAACTTTCAATAAAAACCTTATATGCCCCCAGGGCATAACTTATAAAGATTGCCCAAGGTGTTATCATCCTCAAACACCTAATTTCCAGAACTTTCAACTATGTTGAACAAAATGGCTATCTAAAATTTTGATTGGATAAATGGTGGGCATAAGAGGGCACTAGCCATTTAAATTTCCAATTGAATGAGCTCTTTATGAAGTTTCTGTTACAACACTTTCTATGAAAACCTTATACGCCCCCAGGGCATAACTCACAACCCTTGCCCTGAGGGTTGTGGGGATGCTGTCATCCTCAAAGACCTAACTTCCAGAACTTTCAACTATGTTCAAGAAAATGGGCATTAGCTATTAAAAGGGGCACTAGCCATTTCAATTTCCCATTGAATGAGCCTTTTTTGAAGTTTCCATGACAACACTTTCTATGAAACCTTATATGCCCCCACAGTATAACTTACAACCCTTCCCCTAAGGGCTTTGGGGGGGTCTCTTATCCTGAAAGACCTAATTCCCAGAACTTTCAACTATGTTGAACAAAATAGCTATCTCAAGATATTGATTGGATGTGTTTGGGGAAAAAGTGGATGTGAGAAGGGGGCTAGTTGCCCTCCAATCACTTTTGACTAGTAAAATGGGCACTGGCCCTTTGAATTTCCAATCAAATGAGCCCTTTAAGTTTCTACAACAAAGCTCTCTATAAAAACCTTATATACTCCAAGGGTATAACTAAAAACCTTTGCCCTGAGGGCATTGGGGGAGTGTCCTCCTCAAAAAAATAATTTCTATCTGGAAATAAACTATGTTGAACAAAATGGCTATCTAAAATTTTTGATTTGATGTGTTTGGGGAAATAGTGGGTATGGATTGGATGATGGTTGCATTCCAATCACTTTTGACTGTTAGTAAGGGCACTAGCCACCCCAATGTTGGGGGGTACCTAAGTTAGCTTATGTATTTAAGGTACTGGTACATTATAACTAAACCAGTGCTATACACAAAAGAAGTCAAGTTTGGTTAATGCTAACAAAGTAAAATAAAATGAATATATAATAGTTTAGAAACAGATTTGGGCTATATATTTGCACATTAGGGGGGGGGGGTGAAGCAGAGCATAGACGAAAGATGTAACCCCACCGAGGGACCTTTTTCACCCCCTAAACCCCCCCAAAAAATCATTTAAATATTGTTAACTCAATGAGAAATCCTGCTTTGCATTCCATTTTAACTTTTGCAAATAGCCATTTGAGGGGTTTTGTGTCTGGTTTCCTTGAGAGTTTATAGTATTAGTTTAGTTATAATGCACCAGTACCATATTTAATAAATACTATGCTTTACCCCCCACCCACCCCTCCTCTAATGTGCAAACATATAGCCCAAATTTGTTTCTAAACTATTATATGTTTATCCTATTTTATTTTATTAGCATTAACCAACATACAGTATATAGCAGAGCCCACATAATGCATAAGTACCTTGAAATTTTTACAAAACAATATTTTACCTTAATTTTAAGTTCTTAGTTTCCTTTTCTCTGGCTTTAGTTCTGAAAATGCAATTCCTGTTATTTGAGTAGAATTTTAAGCCATATTAAGGTTTTTTTCAAAATTTAGGAAATGTATTTGCATATGTTTAAAACCTTATAAATTGGGATTGAGCAAAATTGTGAAGCTGAAAACAATTTTCTTGTACTTCATTTAAGCAGAAGATCTGTTTAGTAAGGTTCAATTTTTATAACACACAGGTCATCAAAGGTCAGGACCCTCTAGAGGGAGAAGGATTTGCCTACATGACAGGTCACCTATTGAAATTTAGACAAAATAACATTTACCTTCATTTTCAGTTATCAGTTTCTTTTTCTCTGGCTTTAGTTCTGAAAATACAATTCCTGTTATTTGAGTAGGATTTTAAGCCATATCAATTTTTCTTTTAATTTAAGAAATGTATTTGTATATCTATATAACCTTATCAATTGGGATCTAATTGGGATAGATTGGGATCTAACCTTATCAATTGAGATGTAAGAAAAGGATTTACATACATCATATATTGGATAGATAGATTAACATAGAGAAAATCTAGGTATAAGAATGAATAAATTCTCTATCGACATCTATTGACAGATACTTGGGATAGCATTGACAAAATCAAAGTATCGTAAGTAGCAAACTCTTTCTTGAATTCAACTCATGGGATTTCTCGAATTAAATATCAAAACAATAAAGAGTTTATTACTTACTTGCGATTTTATCATGATTTCTCGAATTAAATATCTGGATTGTGTCCAGGAAGCGAATTCAAGAAAGCGATTGTTACTTACAATTTCTGCACAATATAATGAAAAGAATAGAACTATTCTAAAGAATAAAGACGGGTTAAGCTTAAAGATATTTATTGCTTAAGCATATTAACAGATTTTTTTTTTGAGAAAAAAAAAATTCAACAACAAATGTTTACATAAAAAAATAGTAATTAGAGTTCACTCTTAAACATACAAAAACGATGGTCTCATGATATAGAATAGTTTTTACCATGTCTTATGGATTTATCACGATCAGGTATGTTCTTAGGTATCCACTGTGCGAAGAACCTAACCTCGTCTTCAAGACGGTGATAACCCCATTCAAATTTAGGACAGTTAAACTCTTCTAGATTGAAAAGTGGAATCCTAGGATTACACTTTTGAATTAAAACTTTATCTGTAGGTACATTGCCCTTTACGTAGAGTGCTTCAACCCCGAAAAAGCTGCAAATTTCACTGACTTCCTCCTGAACATTTCTCAGTTCCTGACCAGCATTATTAAGTGGTGTAAACAGATTTTTTTTTGAGAAAAAAAAACACAACAACCAATGTTTACATAAAAAATAGTACTTAGAGTTCACTCTTAAACATCCACAAACGATGGTCTCATGAAAGAAAAAATCACACGGAATAAAGCGACTGATAATTTCTTGAATGAAGTATCTGTACTGTATATCCAAGAGGTGAAATCAATAAAGAGTTTGTTACTTACTTACAAATATTTTCATAATTTCTTGAATTAAATTTCTACATCCTATATCTAAGTCATGAAAACAATTAAGAGTTTGTTACTTACTTAGAATTTTGTCATAATTTCTTGAACGAAATGTCTTTTTTGTTTATCCAGCAGGTGAATTCAAGAAAGAATTTGCTACTTACTTACAATTTTTCATAATTTCTTTAATGAAACTCTTGTATTGTGTATCCGTAAAGTGACTTCAAGAAAGAATTTGTTACTTACTTAAAATTTTTTTCATAGGAGATGAATCAAAGAAAGATTTTGCTACTTACTTACAATTTTTGATAATTTCTTAAATGAAATTTCTGCATTGTTTATACAAGAACTCAATTCCTCCTAGAATTATTTCCACTAAATACTTACACCCCGCCTCATACGTACCATTTTTCCGTGCCACCCACAAAAATGAATTCCTCCTAGAATTATTTAAACTAAATACTTACCCCCACCCTAGAAATTTCGGAAAAACACGATGGCCTTATTTATAGTGAAGCGTTTCTTAGTCGTATGCTTACCCGAATATTTAACAAGCACCATTTTTCTATACCATCCATAAAACTCAATTCCTCCTAGAATTATTTAAACTTAATACTTACCCCCACCCTAGAAAGTTTGGAAAAACACGATAGCCTTATTTATAGTGAAGCGTTTCTTAGTCGTATGTTTACCCGAATATTTAACAAGTACCATTTTTTCCACACCAGCCACAAAACTCAATGCCTCCTAGAATTATTTAATTTAAATAGTTACCCCTGCCTCGCACGGAAAGTTCAGAAAGACACAATAGCCTTATTTATAGTCGTATGTTTACCTGAATATTTAACATGTGCCATTTTTCCATATCATCCATAAAACTCAATTCCAAGCTCTATAGTGAAGCGTTTCTTAGTCGTATGTTTACCCGAATATTTAACAAGTACCATTTTTCCATACCATCCATAAAACTCAATTCCTCCTAGAATTATTTAAACTAAATAGTTACCCCCGCCCTATAAAGTTCGGAAAAACACGATAGCCTTATTTATAGTGAAGCGTTTCTCAGTCGTTTGTTTACCCGAATATTTAACAAGTACCATTTTTCTATACCATCCATAAAACTCAATTCCTCCTAGAATTATTTAAACTTAATAGTTACCCCCGCCCTAGAAAGTTCAGAAAAACACGATTGCCTTATTTATAGTGAAGTGTTTCTTAGTCGTATGTTTACCCGAATATTTAACAAGTACCATTTTTCCATACCATCCATAAAACTCAATTCCTCCTAGAATTATTTGAACTAAATAGTTACCCCCGCCCTAGAAAGTTCAGAAAAACACAATAGACTTATTTATAGTGAAATGTTTCTTAGTCGTATTTATACACGATTATTTAACAAGTAGCATTTTTCAAAACCAGCCACATAAATAAATTCCTCCTAGATTTATTTAAACTAAATACTTACCCCCGCCCCAGACAGTTCAGAAAAACAAACCACCCTTATTTACATTGAAGCGTTTCTTAGTCGTATGCTTATACAAATATTAAACAAGCACCATTTTTAAACACCATCCACGAACATCAAATCCTCCTAGAAATATTTTAACTAACTACTTACCCCCGCCTCCAACAGAAAGTTCAAAAGGAAGTACTAGCATTATTTACAGTCGAATATTTATCCAACTATTTAACACGTACCATTTTTCAGTACCACCCACAAAAATCAATTCCTCCTAGAATTATTTAAACTAAATACTTACACCCGCCCTAGAAAGTTCGAAAAAACACGATAGCCTTATCTATAGTGAAGAGTTTCTTAGTCGTATGTTTACCCGAATATTTAACAAGTACCATTTTTCCATATAATCAATAAACCTCACTTCATCCTAGAATTATTTAAAATAAATAGTTACCCCCGCCCTAGAAAGTTCGGAAAAACACGATGGCCTTATTTATAGTGAAGCGTTTCTTAGTCGTATGTTTACCCGAATATTTAACAAGTACCTTAAAAGCATATCCACAATATCATTTTGTCGTGTCGTGATCAATATATCAATAAATTGTGTAAATGCATTTGGACCACAATGTAGAAGCTTCATGCAATAGTCTAACGGCGGAAAATCTCTTTTCATTACATCGACAAGAATTCCCCGAGAAAATATCTTCCTTTGCATAGTCAACTCTAGAAAATCATCGTCTAGAATCCAATGTTTTTCCATAAGAACTAGATTCCTCATGATTCGATCTTTCTCGAATCTTTCCATTTTTTAGAGTCCTAAAACTCTCACAGCCAATTCTAGACTAATCATAATTTTTTTTTACTACTCTAAAAAAATATACGCTTATCTCTTGTAGAAAGAATTGATTTAGAAACAATTTTACTGAATATAATTACAATAATAACATTCACTGATGCATTTTGTTCTCATCAATATCTATTGCCGACCGAAGTTTATTTATATGGAGAATATTCACTTTTCCAGCAAAACATAGCTGCTCCTCCTGCTTAAATTTTCTTAATGATATCACGTATCTGGCATACATAGTGTCCCATTCAAGACATAGTTTACAACCTGCAGTTACTTCCACAGCCACATTAGGTACTCGGGCATCACTGTTGTCAGCTCCATCATTGATCTCCAATAATGTAAATGCACCACTCATTTTTCTCTACTAATATCCTCTCAAATAAACTATTCTGTTTGAATTCAATTCTCATACTAATATGAGTTATAGAGAAAACTATTCCTTTTATTCAAATCCTACTCAATAATCAAGTTATACTCGCTCCTGTTTGAAAGGTATAATGTCCTGTAGAAGTGTTTACCCATAGGGCTGGTATCGCGTAAATCTCTTTGAAAGGTGTAATGTCCTGTAGAATAGGACTACTAGAATACCTACCAGAAAAACCTGTTTGGTACATAGGACTCTTAGAATTCCAAAGATGGTTACTACTAACTTGCAACCTCTACAGTAGGGTTCTCTGATATGCTACATCTGATGGTGTAACTTTCATTGATATTATATGAATTTTAGGGGATTTTCCACCCTTTTTTCGAAAATTAGGCAAATTTTCTCAGGCCATTAACCTTTGATGGGTGTAACTAAACTTATTAAAACTTATATATTTAAAATCAGCATAAAAATCTAATTATTTTGATATATCTATTGGTATCAAAAATCCGCTATTTAGAGTTTTGGTTAGTATTGCGCCGGGTCGCTCCTTACTTAAAGTTTGTTATCACGAACTGTTTGATTATTGCACCAATTCACCTATATTGCCACGTATATAAGATAATAAGTTACTTAAAGCAACATTCACGTTGCTTTATATACTTTTCTGACCTTGCTAGTGTTATTAGTAAAGCTGGTGGATAGTGGATATTAGTTGATATGGGTATTATTATTAGTGAAGATCTTGTGTAATTGCTAATTAAAGAATTCAGAAGATAATAGTTTTAAAGATGTGAATAATGCTTGGAATGATATTTTATTAACAAGCAAACTCTCACAGCATCAAACTGTCGAACTTCTTGTTTTCTGTCAGGTAGCCTACATTGTATAATAAAAAAAAGGATAAGTACATTATAAAATTTTTTACAGCAATGAACCCAACTGGCCTGTCATATAAAAATGAAACAAACAAACTGACACATTATCATGATACATTACGATTTTCATTTACTTGTTATTATTTAAATAAACTTTTTCCACAAAATCAGTTTTTCAAAGAAAAGTAAAGAACTCCATTAAACTAAAAACGAGCAAAAATCAAGTCAAATAATCTACCAAGCGTGAAACCACCACTAATCAGCATCGATATATAAATGAAACTCAAAACGAACAGGAATTCCAATAAATAACCGAGTCAAACTCAAAACGAGCAGAAATTAACATGAGTAGGGCTCCAAACTCCTATGTTTTCCCAAGGCTAAAACATAATTTGCACTTTACTGAAAAAATATATATTTTTTTACTTTTATAACTTTAATAAAGCGAATAATATTAACATTTTGATTACTAAATATCATTATGTATATTAAACTGACAATGCACAATCATTTATATTTTTTCAGTAAAGTGAGAATTATCACTTTCGACTATTAAAAAGGGCACTAGCCCTTTGAATTTCCAATCAAATGAGCCCTTTTTGAAGTTTCTATGACGAAGCTTTCTATAAAAAGCTTATATGCCCCAGGGTATAACTTACAATCCTTGCCCTGAAGACTGTTGGGGAAGTGTCAAACTCAAAGACATAATTCCCGGACCTTTCAACTGCGTTGAACAAAATGGCTATCTCAAAATTTTGACTGGATGTGTTTTGGGCAATGGTGGGCATAAGAGGGGTGTAACTTGCCTTCCAATCACTTTCTACTATTAAAAAGGGCATAAGCCATTTCAGTTTCCAATCAAATGAGCCCTTTTTGAAGTTTCTACGACAACACTTTCTATAAAACCTTATATGCCCCCAGGGCATAACTTACAACCCTTGCCCTGAGGGTTGTGGGGGGGAGATTGTCATCCTCAAAGATCTAATTTCCAGAACTTTCATCTACGTCAAAAAAAAAATGGCTATTTCAAAATTTTGATTGGATGTGTTTCGGGAAAAGATGGGCGTGAGAGGGGGGTTAGTTGCCCTCCAATCACTTTCGACTATTAAAAAGGGCACAAGCCATTCAAATTTCCACTCGAATGAACTCTTTTGGAACTTTCTACGACAACTCCTTCTATACAAAGTGCCCTGGTCTAAAGGAAAAAAATAATAATAAATAATACATTGTGCCCACATCGCTCTTTACTTAGGCAGCGTTATTGCGCTGCCGATGATTATTTCATTAGGTATTGGACACAATGGCTTTGGACACATTGTAAACAATGGCTTCGGTTTAAGAAAACTAATGGTCATAATATTAGGTCTCACTGGTCTTAATATTTCTTCTGCATTTTTCGAGCAGTGACATATCATCTTTAGACTTCAATCGATTGGCTGATTCATTAGCAAGATCGATAGTCATTACCAAAAAGGACCTAAAAGCGTACCCTGGGGAACTCTGCAAGAAATAGAGAGTAAATCAGAATAAACATTTTTGTACTTAACAACTTGACTCTACTGAAACGTCATGACTAACACGATCAAAAACCTTTTGGAGGTCAATTAAAAGGAGATTGAGCCAGGTATCTGGCTCGTCAAGTAGTTTATATACAGTTTCGAGGAGACTGACCAGGTAATATGTCGTTGATAAACCTTTCAAGATTTTGTTTTTTAAACTATGTTTAGTACATTTAATGTATAAATTAATACATTTACTACATTTAATACATTATAGGCTTTTTCTGCCGCTCAATGCCACCTAACATTGTTACCTGAAAATTATTCGTCAGTTCTTGGCAACAGAAATGTTTATTAAAAACGATTCTCAGAGACATACTTGTTGGGTGAAAACTAAATTCATATAAACATGGAAATAAATCGGGATGACTTACCTGGCTAACCTATATCTGAAGATTTTGGCAGGAAATCGAAATAAAAATTTGCTAGCTGGACGGATTATTAACAGTTATGAATTGTATGATTTTTTGTTTGCCTATTTTTTTAATTGCTCCTGTGAAATCTGATTTTTGATTTGTGGAATGAACAAGGGCATGCAGATCACCTTTTCTATTTAGGAATACTGTATATAGAGAAAAGAGGCACGTTATGCTTTATTGGTGTTTATTTATTTTTTTTTTGGGGGGGGGGATTAATACTTCTTATCTTACAGATTCTCTGTCGATGCTTATAGCGCAAAAGATGTTTTAGAATATTATACTTCAAATTTTCTTGCAATTGTCACCAACAACACTTTGATTTGATTTATTATGTGGAATTCCCACGCACAAGGGCACCGGCAGAAAACTTTTCAGGGGGGGGGGGGAGGCAGAAGCAAAAGTAGCAGTGGTGCTTTGGTGACAGTTTAAGGGGCTTAGGGCACCAAACTACGACTTTACCCCGAAGAGGACGGGATTGCAATCAATTTAAAATCCTGAGAAGCTAATTAATTTATAAGTATCAATAACTATATTTTAGGCGTCCCAGTTGCAAAAGAAGTAATGCCACTCGGTGGTTCAACCAAGTTGATTCACTTTCTTTGTATGAAATTATGCTACGTTTGGTGATCTATAATTGTGTATCAGCAATAATGAGGGGGTGTGAGTCATTGTTTATGTGGGGATAGGGTAGATTCCTACAAACGTACATTTTAATGGACAAATTGCTTACTCTTCATGAGGCTTCAGATAAATGTTGAAAGAGGAAGGGGAGAGAAGGAAGTAATTAAAATATTTCTCTATACAGCTAATATGTTATATTCCCATATCTACCAGCACAGAGGTGGAAAATGCAGGGCAGGTCATTGTCAGCCCCGCCATAAAAAATTTTTGGAGTAAAAATACTGCTAGGAACTTAGTTTTCAGCAATTTTCAATGGTAATATTTTTCTTTTTCTATTTATCTGAAGTACTTCAATGTATTTAAAAAAAAATACAATGTATTTGTCGATAAGAAAATCCTATTGTTATGGTTGTGATGGCTTCAGTTATGTAAAATATCAAAAGTCTCATAGAATTTCCATCCATAGAAAACAATAATCCCCCTTTTCATCCAACCAAAATTCTTTAGTAGTAATATTGACAAGGACTTTTCACCAAAATTACTATTCATCGCCAATTTTTTAGGTATATTCAAATTTTATCCGAAGTTTAAATTGCAAATTTAAACGTAGAACGGTACTAATCACCTTACAATTATTGATTTACATATTTTAAAAGCAATTGACCACGGATTTAAGGGACTGGTACCTCAAATTATATTTAGGTTAGGCCTGGGTATTATATCCCTATACGAAGAGATCAAGTTCTGCGTTAAGACCAAGAATGGCACTATCAGATTTTTCAAGATAATGTCTGGTGAGCGTCAGGGATGCGTACGTTCCCCATTTCTTTTTGTAATTATAATGGTTATCATATTAAGACGAAACTCTGGATATGGCGTAACAGTAAGCAGCAAGCAACTCTGTGATTTAAATTTCGCAGATGACTTAGTCTTGCTAGAAGATTCTAAATAGAGGTTGCATCGGTTTTTAAACCGCTAAATAGAGGTTTTTGGTAGTATATGGTGACTTGAAGTGTGTCCAGTTCGGCTACTATTTAATAAAAAAAAGAGTAGGTGATGTCTAAAGTCAAAATTAGATGTATTTTTAATTTAAAATTTGTCGTCACTGAGTGGAGAGGAGGTGGGATTTAAAAAAAAAAAAAAAAAAAAAGAGGTTGCAGCAGCTACTTGACGTAATTAAATAAAATGCAGAAAAATGTCAGGCTAACCATAAATGTTGACAAATCAAAGACCATGTCAATCACAAGCTCACCTTTTGTTCTGCATCACAGGAATACAAGTCTAGAAAAGGTGAAGGACTTCAAATACCTGGGTAGCTGGATCGATTGTGACGGTGAAATAATGACCGATATTAAACGCAGAATTGGTCAGTCAACTGGAGCTTTCAATAGACTTAAGCCCATTTGGAGAAGTAGCAAATATTCCTTGCGGCTGAAGCTACGTCTCCTCAGTAGCAATGTGCTCTCCATACTCCTCTCCGCCAGTGAGTGCTGGAAAATGAATCAGCAGCTCGAAAAGAGAATTCTTACGTTTGAAAATATATACCTGAGGAGAATTTTAAACATAAGTTGGCAAAAGAGAATCAGTAACTTTGAAATCCGGAATAGAACGGGACAGCCTCTCATTACTGCTGTTCTGAGGAAGAAGAGATGGTCATATTTAGGCCATATACTCCGCATGGAAGAAGGCCGCCTTCCTCGCAGAGCGTTCGACTGGAAACCAGGCGGCAGAAGAAGACGAGGTCGTCCAAAGAACACTTTGCGGTGAACTTTTGATCGAGATCTGAGGAAGGCTGAGACCTTGTTAATACCTGCATGGGAAGATGTCACCGCTGCAGCATTGCTTCGGGACGAGTGGAGAGGCTTCGTCGACGCCCTATGCGCCACCAATGGCTCAGGAGGAACTAAGTTCTAAGTAAGTAAGCCCTGGGTATGATTTGGAAAACAATCAGAAATTAAATAAAAAATTAGCTTTTCAACTGAAAGCAAGGAACAGATTTGAAACTTGCTCCTTACTTTAGTTTAGAAACCTTTTCTATCTGTTTAATTACATTTTATGAAACTAAGATTTATGAATACAATACTTTTGGTAATACTGTTCGGATTTTGATGGGTAATCGAACAGTTCGTGGAAATGAACTTTAACTTACTTACAGCGACCTGGCTCAATAGTAACCAAAACTCTAAAAAACAGATTTTGATACCAATAGAAATTTCGAAAGAATTGGCTTATTATGCTGATTCCAAATATATTAGTTTCATTAAGTTTGGTCCTACCCATCAAAAGCTACGAGCTTGAAATTTTTTTTCTGATTTTCGGAATAAGGTGGAAAGACCCCATTGAAGTAATATAATTTTAGTGAAAATCACACCATTAGATTCAGCGTATTAAAGAACTCTACTATAGAAGTTTCAAGCTCATATCTGCAAAAATGTAGAATTTTGTAATTTTTACCAGAAGAAAAATCACGGATGCGTTTTTATTTGCTTTTTGTTTTTGTTTTTTCCCCAGGGGTGATCGTATTGACCCAGTAGGCCTAGGACGTCGGGATAGGGTTCATTCTAATAGAAATGAAAAGTTCTTTTGCCCTTTTTAAGTGACAAAAAATTGCTGGGTAACTAGGCCCCCTCCGATGTCCTTTTTTTCCAAAAGCGTCCGATCAAAATTTTGAGATAGCTTTTTTCATCCAGCATAGTTGAAAAGCCCAAGCAGATAAAAAGACCCCCTACAGTCCCTGGGGAAACGCTTTAAAGTTATAAAAATTACCCTTTTTTATTTGTTATTGGGAAGTATGCATACATTTTTCGAGTGGGTAGGGGAGGACGAATTGTTTGCTGGGAGAATTTTCAATGGAGAGGATGGTTTCCAGGGGATGAAATTTTCAGAAGAAATTTTACACTGGGGGAATTTGCCAGAATTAATATACGAAATTCTTTTTATATGTCTTGCCTTCTCTTTGCTGATCCAATTTTACGCGTGGAGATGTTAAGGGTAATTGTCCGGGGTAAATTTTCGCCAGGATTGATTTGTCCAGACGATATTTTTATCCGGAGGGGGATTTTTCCATGGAGGCCAGGTATCCTGGCATTATTTAAAAAACGATCAGAAATAAAAAAAAAACAGGTTTCTTCAACTGAAACTAAGGAGCAACATTAAACGTTAAAACGAACAGATATTATTACGCATATGAGGGAGGTTGCCCCCTATTTAACATCTCGGTCTTTGCGATAAAGTTTAAATTTTGTCCCAATTCTTTAAAAACGATTCCTAAAACACAAGGGTCGTTTAATCAGAATAGTAAGTAACTTTATTTAAAGTGCCAAAAAACTGTAGCTTGAAGAGCGAGGTGTTGAGGAGGGGGGAACCCTCATATACCTAATAATTTCTGCTCGTTTTAAGTTTTAATGCTAAGATCAAATAAAAAATTTTAATTCATCATTTTTAATTAAATTTTGAATGCCAAGAACCAGTATATTTCACATTTTTATGCTTCATAACTGTAAAAAATTAAATCTTTTACAAAGTGACAAATAAATAAATACAATCACTCCTAGAAACAAAAAAAAATGATAATAAAAAACAAAAAACTTATCCGTTCAAGGGGAAAATAAAGAAATTCTTAGCATTCCGTTCAGGGAAAACATTTCTGATTATATTGGCTTCATATATCACTCATGGGTACTATTGCAATGCAAGCAAAAGTTGACGGCATATTCTTACCGAAATTGCCCTTATTAAGTTGTTTTCCTTGAGTTTTCTATATTTATACGAACTTTCTTGTGTTCTAATAACTGCACTAATTACTTATAAACAAATACATATTTAAGATCACCATAAAAAGCTGTTTCTTTGACTGAATGTTATCAATAGTTAGACTCTTATGCTTTCGTTATTGACAAGGATCGTTATTTACTTACCATTCATTACTATGAACTTTTTTTTTTTTTTTTTTTTTTTTTTTTTTTTTTTTTATGCTCCAACCAAATCATATAGAAAAAATGTTTGTGGAAAACTGGTTAGGGGTTACTTAGTCACAAATTAGTCACAAATTTATAGGGGTTACTTAGTCACAAAACTTATATTTTCCTTATTATGGGTAAAAAATCTTTCGGCAGGCAGCCAACAATGGGACAACAAACATTTTTTTCATGGTTTTTCCCTATTCTACTCTCTTTTCTTTGGTTTCCTTATAATTACTTTGTAGTCCCAAATTTACAGACGGGGCGGGGCCATGGCCCCCCTGCCCCCCTTGCCAATGTCCGCGCTCACGGATTTTGGAAAACCTAAAGAAAAAATCCTCTCTATTACATACCATCTGCATAAATTTTGACCTTTGTCAAACAGTTCGTTTTAACGAACTGTAAGTAAGGAGCGACCCGGCTCAATGGTAACCGAAACTCTAAAAAACGGGATTTTGATACCAATAGATACATCAAAAGAATCAGATTTTAATTCTGATTTCAAATATATAAGTTTCATTAAGTTTAGTCAAACCTATCAAAAGTTAAGCGCCAGGGAAGATTTGGCTGATTTTCGACAAAAGGGGCAAAGACCCCCTTAAAAATATAGGACCTCAATGAAACTGCCACTCTCATATTCTGCCTATCAGAAAACTCTACTGTAAAGTTGTCAAGCACTTATCTATGAAAATGTGGAATTTTACATTTTTTGCCTGAAGAAAGATCAGGGATGCGTGTTTATTTGTGTGTTTATTTGTTTGTTTGTTTGTTTTTTTTTTCCCAGGGGTGATCGTATCGACCCAGTGGTTCTAGAATATCGTGGGAGGGCTCATTGGAACGGAAATTAAAAGTTCTAGTGCCCTTTTTAAGTGACCAAACAAAATGGAAGACAACTAGGCCCCCTCCCACGCTCATTTTTTTCCCAAAGTCATCCGATCAAAATTTTGAGAGTGTCATTTTGTTCAGCATGGTCGAAAATATGATAAAAATGTCTTTTAGGATGACTTGATCCCCCAAAGTCCCCAGGGGGAGGGCTGAAAGTTATGAACTTTACTCAATGTTAACATATAGTATTGGTTATTGGGAAGCATACAGACTTTTTCAGAGGAGATTTTTTCTGGTAGGGGGGGGCCGGAGCGGGTCGGGGGCTCGCTGGAAGGAGCTTGCCAGGAAGGACGTTTTCATGGGGGCCGGGACATTGCCATGAAGGGGGCGCCGGATTTCCCAGCATTATTAAAGAAAAAGATCAGGAATTAAATAAAAAAAACAAGTTTTTCAACTGATCAACTGATTGTGATTAAGCGGTCATTTTTCAAGAACTGGAAAAAATTCGAACATAGTTTAAAGATCAGGGTATTGACTAGGGGGCTAACCCTCTAATATACGTGTTAAAAATTTATGAATATAGAAGTTCGTTACGTAAGTTAATTCTAAGTTACGTATATTTATTACTAATAAAAACGTTCGTAAATAAAATTAAACAAGTTTCGTGAAAGCCATTTAACCAAATATAATATGCAAATTTTGTTTTAATTATTCATGTACGGTGAGCCAAAATCAAAACCTGCATTAATTCAAAAACGTTCAAAAATTAAATAAAAAAAACAAGTTTTTTAACTGAAAGTAAGGAACGACGTTAAAACTTAAAACGAACAGAAATTATTCCGTATATGAAGGGGGCTGTCCCTCCTCAACGCCTCGCTCTTTACGCTAAAGTTTGACTTTCTCACAACTCTATTTTTTTAAACAATAAAAAAACTTTAGCGTAAAGAGCGAGGCGTTGAGGAGGGGACAGCCCCCTTCATATACGGAATAATTTCTGTTCGTTTTAAGTTTTAACGTCGTTCCTTACTTTCAGTTAAAAAAACTTGTTTTTTTTATTTAATTCTCTCTAGAACAAAGGTCAAGCCAGATATCTTGTCGTGCCTTCACAAAAACCAATGGTTTTTGTGAAAACTGTCAGTTTTTCCCATTTGTGTGAGGTAGGCATTAAAGAAAATCATTAACAGTCTGTGACTAATAGTTCTTCGTTACCTAGCGGAAATTCATCTGTTACTACAATTATTAGCTAGCAATTCCTTTTTGGACGGCAGAGAAACAGCTGATATATAGTAGTCTTAACAAAATAGGAAAACTCAAACTTATATTGAAAGCTGCTTAAAACCCTAACATTATTCCCTTTTTAATAGTCAAAAGTGATTGGAGGGCAACTAACCCCCCTCTCACGCCCACCATTGCCCCAAAATATACAAATAAAAATTTGAGATATCCATTTTGTTCAATATAGTTGAAAGTTTTGGAAATATGGTCTTTGAGGATGATAACCCCTCCCCCCCACACCCCTCAGGGCAAGGGTTGTAAGCTATGCCCTCGGGGTACATAAGATTTTATAGAATGCGTTGTCGTAGAAGCTTCAAAAAGGGCTCATTCGATTGGAAATAAAAGGGCTAGTGCCCTTTTTAATAGTAGAAAGTGATTGGAGGGCAACTAACCCCGCTCTGACGCCCACCATTTCCCCACACACATCCAATCAAAATTGTGAGATAAATATTTTTTTTTATAGTTAAAGAAGTTAGGTCTTTAAGGATGACAGCCCCCCCCCCCCAACAGCCCTCAGGGTAAGGGTTGTAGATTATGCCCTGGGGGTATATAAGGTTTTAACAGAAAGCAGTGTCGTAGAAACTTCAGAAAGGCTCTTTCAATTGGGAATTGAGAGGGCTAGTACCCTTACTAATAGTCAAAAGCGATTGGAGGATGAATGCCCCTCCCCCCACGCCCATCATTTCCCCAAACACTTCCCCTCAACAGTTTGATATAGCCATTTTGTTGAACCTAGTCGAAGGGTCCGGAAATTATATTTTTCAGTATGATACCCCCCCCCCACAGCTCTCAGGGCTAAGATTGTAAGTTATGCCTTGGGGGCATATATTGTTTTATAGAAAGGGTTATCGTAAAAACTTCGAAAAGTGGTCATTGGATTGGAAATTGAGAGAGCTATTGTCGTTTTTAATAGTCGAAAGTAATCGAAAGGAGAATCACCCCCGCCTCTTGCCCATCATTTCCTTAAACATTTCCGATCAACGTTTTGATATGGCTGTTTTGTTCAACGTAGTTGAAAGGTCTTGAAATTATGTCTTTGAGGATGACAACCCTCCCCTCATAGCCCTTTGGACAAGGGTCCTAAGTTATGTCCTTGGGGCATATAAGGTTCTTATAGAAATATTTTTCATAGAGTCTTCGAAAAGGGCTCATTCGATTGGAAATTGAGAGGACTAGATCATTTTTTATTATTCGAAAGTGATCGGAGGTCAGATGCCCCTCATGCCCATCGTTTCCCCTAACACTTAGAATCAAAATTGTGAAGTAGCCATTTTGTTCAGCGTATCGGAAAGATCTGTAAATTATGTTTTTAGGGTAAAAAATCCCTCAGCCCTCAGGGCAAGGGTTGTGGGTTATGCACTGTGAACATATAAGGTTCTTATAGAAAGCGTGGTCAGATAAATTTTGGAAGGGGCTCATTGGATTGGTAATCAGACACTCCAGTGCTCCTTTTAAGAGTCAAAGTGATCGGAGGGCAGCTACCCCCTCCCCCCCCCCCCTCACACACACGTCGTATTGTCCCGAAATGCATCAAATAGAAATTTTAAGATAGCTATTGTGTTCGAAATAGTCTTATAGAACAGTTTAATTCTTTTTTTTATAAAATCACTAAGCACTTCCCTTTTTTCAATCTTTTAAGTACTGTCTCTAATTGTTCTGTGCAAAATAAATCATCCTTAGATTCAAAATTGTCACAAACTTTTTCATCTTTTTTATATTATTTCCTGCAACTTTTTTACGGTTTAACACAATATCAAAATGTCCCACCCATCTCTCTTTAACTCTTTCCTTACCTGTTACAGGTATTTTTCCTCCATGTATTTCTTCTTGTTTTGCGTTGCTTTGTTGATAAAAGGTAAAGAATACGGAATTGGACTTTACAGTACCTACCGGCGGTGCTGATCTCCATTTCTTGGCCCTTCAACCATACTGGGGTTTTGCACACCCTTCCTGTTTTCCTTCCCCAGATTTACCCAGGTACCCATCTAGAGCTGGATCGACTCCACCTGAGCTTACAGAGTTACACCATTCACCCTCGTCACACCAATCCACTTTTGGGCTTTGTTGGGTTTACCGGTAAACATTAAAAATATTAATCCTTTACAATTTTTGTTTCAGATACAGAGAATACCTGACTTCCGTTCCAAAAGCAAAATGAACAACAAAATATCAACAATTACAACAGTTTTGACCAATTTAAGGTCAGAGAATAGTCCGACGGTTACAATCCAATGTAACAATCGCGAGATCATGGTAAAAAAGCTGGTTTTAATTGCAACAAGCGAGGTATTCAGAGCAATGTTTGATTCTGCAATGTTAGAGAATGAAACAAACTTTGTTGCGGCAAATGATGTTGACTTTACCACTAAGAAAGCTATTACTGATTATTATGAGGAAGGGAGAATTTACAAGGGAGAAATTGAAAAGGAAGAATTTACATACATTGTTGAAAAATACAACTTTATTGGAATCAAGGAAGCAATGGCAGAACTAGTGTTTGATAAATATTTTAAAGAAAAAGAGATAGACATACTCAAGGACATTTTCACCACCTACAACTGTCTGATCTTCTTGCTGTTAGTCTTAAAAGAGCTTGCAATAGCAATCTTTAGAGGAGAAAAGGCCCAGATTTTGTAGCATGATTTAATACCCAAAATTTTCGTCCCTTTCAGAAATGTGTTGTGACTTTCTGATTGGACATGATTGAGCTGGAATTCATTTTTGTACTGTTTATGTGATCGGGTTAGCTGGAACCCTGATGAAAGATCTTTTACCGCTACAGAAATCCTGGGAATGATAGACCCACGAAAATTTTCAGCAACTGATGCTCTTAGCATTGTTAAGTCTGTACCTTTGAGTCAGAATTTTTGAGGTTTTCAGCATGTTTCAAAAAACGCTAGAATATGTTATCAAATGCAACACAATGACAAATACCATTGCTGCGTCAAGTTGTGTGTATGGACTAATTAATTGCATAGCATGTAAACATCCAGGCCATGCTCCTTTCCATTTCTCCATTGCCTGCATTGGTAAACATGGATGCTGGTATAGAAATAACGGAAATAGTGACTTTCTCTAATTTTCTGATTCAATAGTAGGTTTATTTTTAATGGTTGTGTTGAAAGGTTTATTCTACTCGCAAACAAAAGTTTAGCATGGATGTCTATATCCTCTAATTTGATACTGGTTTGGAAGATAATTAATAAAACTAAATCTAGCAGCTTGGCTAATTGATATTAATTGGATTTGAGCTGATTAAGTTGACATATAGTTAATCCTAAATTTAAAAATGATTTATAGAAGTGTTTTATTTTCAGAAAAAAGTAAAGTCTATCATAGCTTTGAGTGTTTCTTTTCTCGAACATGAGAAATCTAAGTTCTTGGAAAACGGATTCATAAAAGGTCCTCTAGTTTTAAGTTCTTTTTAAAGGATGCTTAAACATCCCAAAAATAAGTGAAATCGAGTTGTTGCCTTTTCTTAAATAGTAACAATTTACGGAAATTAAATTCGTAGAAATTCCAGCGAATTTCAGCCTATTGTAAAAGGTTCTTAAGTATTCCGTCAACATTTAAAATACACAATGGATATTTCTTTTTTGAACATCAAAACAGTTAAATTCTTGAAAATAAAGTGTCAGAAATTCCAGAAGTTTGAGGCTTATTTTAAAGGATCCGCAAGCATACCAATAGCGACTAAGATACTTTCTTTAAATTTATCATCCCATCGATCAAAATATCTTCTATCCTCAAAAAACTGTTCAAGAACCATTTCCTTTTTTAATTAATCTTTTTTTAGGAAAATGCATTAACATACATAAGAATTGAAGCGTTTGGGTTTAAAAACACACATGTTTGGGTCAAAGTTTTCCCTCTTTTTCTTAAAATATTTCTCACATTTTAAAGAATTATTTAAAGGATAATGAAAGTAAAATTTCTGATATCTTCATTATATTAATTAACGTATACCCAACTGGGTATTATGAAAATACAAAAGTGAAATCGGGGAAATTTATTTTTGTCTTGTAAGTTCTTGAATGTGTTAATTTGTCCGATAATCATATATACCTTAGTAGAACATCTGCTTTAAGTCTTTATTTAGTGTTTTTCAACAATTATCAGCCCCTCACTTAAAATTCCAAGTTATTATAGTTGTCTACAAAAATGGGCTTCCTGAAAGATTCTTTAATATCAATGCAATATTGAAATCTTTATTATTTTTGATGTTTGTGTTATGTTTTTTTCTTGAATAAAATTGAATTGAATGGAAATTGAAATCCTGCAGTCCAAGACAAACATATCAGCCCTCTATTTCTTTACAGAAAGTTTTTTGCGGCCATCTCTTTATGTCAAAGATATCTTTGTTTTGAAGGTAGGACAGGTAAATTCCATTCGCATCGAAAGGTCGGCGCCTAGTGCAGGTTAGGGGGGAAGACCCTACAATGTCATCGCTATCAAAAACCTTTATAAACCTTTCAAATAATACGTTAGATTCTATGACAAGTATTGAGAAAAATATTCATTTCCCATTAGAGACCGGTGCTTTTTAGAGTGATAAAAACATCTAAGTAATAATAGGAACAAAAATGAAGTAACTGTTTATTTAAAAGAAAAATATCTTTAAGAAGTCTTAGAATTAACTATGAATGGATCAGACGTCTTTCTTGGATTTAAATGAACTTAATTTCATAATCATAACTTAAGAGCAAGAAATTAAGTTTGGTTTAAGCTTGTATATTAAACGTCACACTTATTGCAATCTCAGTAGAGGGGAGGCGATCTCTGTAGTAAAAATCTGTGGTATTTGTTGGGCTTTATTTACCTCAAAAGTCGTCATTCCTCGCCTTCCGACAAGCAGGTTTGACCCGCACATCCCAGAGTTCATAAGCACCAAGGTAGTGATCAAGCTTACTAGAATTAAATAAAAAACTAGTTTTTTCAACTGAAAGTAAGGAACAATATTAAAACTTAAAACGAACAGAATCCATTACGTATGTGAGAGGGTTTAGTCCCCCACAACACCTCGCTCTTTGCTCTGAAGTGTTTTAGTATTTTTAAAAAAAAGCTTCTTCTTGTTCTATTTAAGCAAACATAGATTTTAATAAGCTGTTCTTAAAGAATTAACATAATTCAACTTTAGCGTAAAAAGTGTGGTGTTTTGGAAGAGTAACCACCCTCGTATACGTAATAATATCTGTTTGTTTTAAGTCCCCCCCCCCACTCCACTATCTCCCCCTACGCTCATCTTTTCCCAAATACATCTGATAAAAATTTTGAGATAGCCATTTTGTTAAAAATAGTTCAAAGATCATATAACAAAAACTCCGGTGTCAACACAATCCCCTAGGGCCCAGGAACAGGCGTTGTAAGTTATGCCCAGGGGGCATATATGGTTCTTATGGAAGCAATTCTCGTTTAAACTTCAGAGAGGGCTCATTTGATTGGAAATTGAAAGTTCTAATTCCTTTTATAAGAGTCAAAAGAGATAGAGGGTAATCAGCCCCGCACCCTAATACCTGTTTTTCCGAAATGCATCCGATAAAAATTTTGAGATAGCCATTTTGTTAAAAATAGTTCAAAGATCAAATAACAAAAACTCTGGTGTTGACACAACCTCCCAGAGCCCGGGGGCAAGCGTGGTAAGTTGTGCCCTGGGGGCATATATTATTGTTATGGAAGAGATGAAGAAACTTCAAAGAGGGCTATGTAGAAACTTGAAAGAGGGTTCATTTCAATGGACATTGAAAGTTCTTGTTCACTTTTAAGAGTCAAAAGAGATCGGAGGGCAAATAGCCCCCCCCCCCTCCACGTTCTTTTTTCCTCAAGCCCATAAGAACTTCGAGATATCCATTTTCTTAAAAAAGTTTAAAGATCATATAACGAAAACTCTGGGGTCGACAAAACCCCCAGGGCCCGGGGGCGAGCGTTGTAAGTTATGCCCTGTGGACATATATGGTTGTTATGGAAGGGATGCTCATATAAACTTCAAAAAGGGCTCATTTAATTGGAAATTGAAAGTTCCAGTTCACTTTTTAAGAGTCAAAGTTCAGTTTCTTGAGAGTCAAAAGAGATTGGAGGGCAACTAGCCCTCCCCCCCACACATTTTTTTCGAAACCCATCCGATAAAAATTTTGAGATAGCCAATTTGTTAAAAATAGTTGAAATACACATGAGATAACTCTGGTGTAGATAAAACTACCCAGGGCCCGGGGGCAGTCGTTCTTAGTTATGCCCTGAGGGCATGTATGGTTCTTATTAAAAGGACACTTGTATAAACTTCATAAAGTGTTCATTTGATGGGAAATTGAAAGTTCTACTTCACGTTTTAAGAGTCAAAAGATATCCGAAGGCAACTAGACCCCCCCCCCACATACACACCTTTTTTTCCCGAACCCCATCCAGTAAAAATTTTGAGATAGCCATTCTTTCAAAAATAGTTCATACGTCCAGATAAAAAAAACCTGTTCCGACAAAACCACCTAGAGCCCGGGGGCAGCCGTTGTGAGTTATGCTCTGGGGGCATATATAGTTCTTATCGAAGGGATTCTCGTATAAACTTCAGAGGGGGCTTATTTGATTGGAAATTGAAAGTTCAAGCTATCTTTTAAAGATTCAAAAGTCATCAGGGGCCAACTAGCCCCCCCATCCCTTCCACGCCCTTTTTCCTCAAATCCATCTGATGAGAACGTTGAGATAGTCATTTTTTAAAAAAAATTCAAAGATCATATAACGAAAATTTTGGGATTGACACAACCTCCAAGGCCAAGGGCAGGCGTTAAGTTATGCCCTGGGGGACATATATAGCTGTTATGGAAGGGATACTCATATAAACTTCAGAGAGGGCTAATTTGATTGGAAATTGGAAGTTCTAGTTCAGTTTTTAAGAGTCGAAAGAGATCAGAAAGAGACCCACGCATCTTTTCCCCCAAATGCATCCCGTAAAATCTTGAGATAGCTATTTTGTTAAAAATAGTTGAAAGGCTAGATAAAAAAAACTCCGGTGTTGACACAACCCCCCAGGGCCCAGGGACAGGCGTTGTAAGTTATGCCTTGGGGGTATATATGGTTCATATGGAAGGAATTCTCGTATAAACTTCACAGAGGGCTCATTTGATTGGAAATTGAAAGTTCTAGTTGTTTTTTAAGAGTCAAAAGAGCTCGAAGGGTAACCAGCCCCCCCTCCAATAACACCTTTTTTCCCAAATGCATCCGATAAAAATTTTGAGATGGCCATTTCGTTCAAAACAATTCAAAGATTAAATAACAAAACTGCCGGTGTCGACACAACCCCGCAGAGCCCGGGGACAGGCGTTGTAAGTTGTGCCCTGGGGGTACACATCGTTCTTATGGAAGAGATGCTCGTACAAACCTCAAAGAGGGCTCATTTGATTGGAAATTGAAAGTTCTAGTTCACTTTTAAGAGTCAAAAGAGATCAGATGTCAACTACCCCCCCCCCTTCTCCACCCACTTTTTTCCACAAACCCATCCGATAGCAACTTCGAGATAGCCGTTTTTTAAAAACAGTTCAATGATCATATCACAAAAAATCCGGGGTCGACACAACCCCCGGGGTGGGGGCACGCGTTTTAAGTTAGTCCCTGGGGACATATACGGTTCTTATGGAAGAGATGCTCGTATAAACTTCAAAGAGGGGTCATTTAGTTGGAAATTGATTGTTGCAGTTCAATTTTTAAGAGTCAAAAGATATTGGAGGGCAGGTGTTGTAAGTTGTGCCCTAGTGGAATGTATGATTAGATAGCCAACGATTTGGCTATCCCACTATTTTGATTAGATGTGAGTGGGGGGCAGGGTGTCAGGGCCGGCGGGGGCCAAGCTGCCCTGCTATAACTTTTGATACTTAAAAGGGAACTACAACTTTCAATTTCCAATCAAATGAACCTCTTCTAAAGTTTATACAACCGTCCGGTCCCTTAAGACTTTATATGCCCATGGGGCATAGCTTACAACCCGTCCCCCTAAGGTCTAGGGGGTTGTGTCAAACCCTAAGACCCTGTTATAAGATCCTTGGACTATTTGGAACGAAATGGCTATCTCAAAGTTTTTATCGGATGCATTCGGGGAAAAGGAGACGTGGGGTTGCCAGTTGTCGTTTGACCACTATTGACTCTTAGAAAGGGAACTAGAACTTCTGATTTCAATCGAATGAGCCTCCTCCGAAGTTTATTTGACAACCCCTTTCCATGAAAATCTTATATGTTAATAATGGCATACCTTATATGTTAACTAGCATACCTTATGCCCTCACCATGAGGGCTGTTGGGGCCTGTCATCCCTAAACATCTAATTAATGGCCCTTGTAACTATGCTGAACAAAATGAATATCTTAAAGAAAATTTTAGATTTTTTAGGGGAATGATGGGCGTGGGACGGGGGCTGATTGCCCATCATTCACTTTTGATTCTTAAAAAGGGCAGTAAAACTTTCAACTCACAATCGAATGAGCTCCTTTTGAAGTTTCTACGACAACTCCTTCTATACGAAGTGTCTTTGTATAAAAAAAAATGGCATTAATACTACATTATGTCCTCAAGATACATCAATGTTATCCATTTCGTGATAAACTAGTTTATTTGACCATCCCTTTCCTTAAAAATCTTATATGTTAATAATGGGCAACTAACATACTTTATGCCCTCCCCATGAGGGCTGTTGGGGGCTGTCATCCCTAAGGATATAATTACTGGCCCTTGTAACTATGCTCAACAACATGGATATCTTAAAGAAAATTTTGGATTTTTAGGGAATAATGGGTGCGGCAGAGGGGCTGATTGCCCATCATTCACTTTTGATTCTTAAACAGGGCACTAGAACACTCAACTCACAATCGAATGAGCTCTTTTCGAAGTTTCTACGACAACTCCTTCTATACGGAGTGGCTTTATATGAAAAAATAACAATAATACTACGTTATGTCCTCATTGCTGTTTATTTAGGTATCACTAACCAGCAGTAGCCTGATAATCTTCACAGAAAATAAAATAAGATACATCAATGCTTCCCATGTAAAAAATTGATTTTCCTTTTTTTCATGACTGAAGGCTCAAAATCTCCAGGTATGGGTTTTTACAATTGTAATTCAAATAGTGCAGTTTTTATTTCGATTCATAGTCCCTTTTTAGGAGTTTCTAGCCATTTTTCATAATTGCCAGAAGTTCACTTTGGTAATAAACTTTTATTTTTAGACAAAACCTACTTTTCATCCTTGAACAACCTTCATTCATCAAACAAAACAACAATTTTTTATTATAAATAATGCATAGCCGTCTGTTTGAAATCATGGATCAGCTGTAAGTTTGAACAACACCATGAAACCCTAACAGTCAAGAAAGTAAAGAAAGGGGACTATAGTTATCCTTTAGTTATTTTTTTATGCAACAGTTGTTTTTTAATTTTCGTTTCTGTGGGATAAGGTTAATTCTGTACTAGCTTGTCATTAAGGGGGTAGCTAAGATTATTTACTTAAAATGATACATTTGTTAATTTCACAAAACCAGAGATGACCACGACAGGTGCTTCTGATATTTGATTTCATCAGTTCCTTGGTACCCCCCACAATATTCTGAGATTTTTTTTTTTGTTTCGATTCTTTGATTAAAATTACTTTCTTGAAAAATTCCTAAAATTTCCCAAAATGGACTAAGGGGTAAATAACACAAAGGGGAACCACAACAACTTTCGGCTCATGAAAAGCGACACTAGAATTGTGTCAATTTTCTTTCAAAAAGAACTTCTCCTTTTTACTTTCTTGACTGTTAGGGTTTTATAGATTTGCATCTGAATCATCATTTATAAAACAAATGGCTATGTTATATTTGTAAAAACATTTATCCTAGTTTTACTCTTCTATTTCTCTATGGCTTCATTATAATAATCTGTTCAATAATGCATCGTTGATTATTATAATGCATCGTTGTTCAATAATGCATCCTACGATGCATTTACTCTCCTCCAAAAAGTGGAAGATTGAAGTTCAAACCTCTCTGCAGTAGCTTTTTTTCAAAATTATCCAACAAAATGAATGAATTGGAAGCGCTAAACCAATCGCATTGCATAAATGTCTGGATTAATGATTAACAAAATGTAGCAAATCAACATATGTCGCTAGAATATATGGGACAACGAGCATTAATTTGAAAATTCAAATTGCAAAAGTCTTCTTAAGAAAGTTTTGAATTTCTTTTAAGCTACAACAACATCTAAAAACCTAAGCTGATTAAGACTGATGCACATCTTGAAACTATAATGAAAACGCAGTCACTTTTATCCGTAACCTTCTGTATAAATCAAAATGAAAATAGGACCCTGTGTTTTGTAGTTATATCCATTATTTTCGCGATTTCGGGTTTGGGTTCCAGTTTTTTCAAAAGGAAATGTCGATAGAGGGCCGATCAAATTCAAAGCCCTTTACCGCGTTGGTAAAAGGCAAAGCCTGGCCAACTTATATTATAACTAATACACTTCTAAGGGATTTTTCTGATATATAAAGAAGGGTACATACTCCGCAGTCGTTATATGTGGCACGTATCTTAAAGATGAGAATTGATTTTTTGTCTTCAGAATTGAACATTAATCTATACCGTAAGCATTAGGTCCAATCTTCAGTTCTTTGGGCACTTGTTTTTGAGACAGACAGAGAAACGAATTCCTTTTTATGATTACATGGACTCATTAGCAGATGGGATTTTATTCAACATGTTATGATCATCTGCAAATATTATGAAATGTAGCAAGATAAGATTAACAGCTCATTCATGTAATGTGGTGGCCCAGTGGGTTTGACTTTAGTTTGGTAATTACGTTACCCAGATGTCAAGCGAGGCTATAGTAACAATACGGGAACGCAAGGACCTTAGTAGTCAAGAAGTGTCGATAATCCGGTATAGCTCATGCTTTATATCAAACTGTCAAGGCCACAATCGATAACTAAGTAGCGACCAATAACAACATATCATGTTTGGAGAAGTAGCTGCAACCCAGTGCATGGTCCAAAGTAATAAAATTTTAAAACCCGTTTAGAAAAACACCTGTTAAGTTCGAAAGATTTTGTTTAAAGGTTGTTCAAGCATGAGAACTATTATATAGGTTTGTCCCAAAATTAAAGTTTGCTACGAAATTAAACTTCCAGAAACGTTTAAAAATAGCTTCAGACTCCCAAAAAAGGACTGTGGATCGAAATAAAATGGCAATATTGGAATTACAGTAGTAAAAAAACTCTTACCTGGAGATTTTGAGCCTTCAGTCTTGAAAAAAGAAAAATAATTTTTTTTAATTTGTTCCATTGATGTATCATTTTAATTTCTGCCAAGGTTATTAGACTACTGCTGCCTAGCCATGCAATACCGTGTTCTTCACGCTAATTTTTTTTTAGTATTTCAAAAAAGCTTCTTATTGTTCTGATTAATTGTCTTTCAGGAGTCGGTTTTAAAAAATTAGTACAAAAAGTCAAACTTTGGCTCAAAGAGCAAGGTATTAAAAAAAAGACAACACCCCTCATGTGTATAATAATTTCTATTTGTTTAAAGTTTCGATGTTACTCCTTACTTTCAATTAAAAAAACTTGTTTTTTTACATTTAATTCCTGATCGTCTTTAAATAATGCCGGGATATCCGGCTCTCCCTTCGTGGAAAATTGCTTCCCCTCATGGAAAGTTCTTCCCACGTAAATTACATCCCCCCCCGCCCGCAAGGAAAGTTCCCCAACCAATTCCAATCTAGCTGAAAATTCCATGGTGAAAAGTTCTTGTGTATGGTTCCGGGTGAAACATTTTTATTATCGCACTTTCATTTGTAGATTATCTCTGATTTTTTTCTCATTTTTAGAAAATACTATTTTTTTAAATTGTGACGAGAATCCCCTCCTCCGTGGAAAAGTTTGGTGCGATGACCCCTGAAAAAAATCTCTCTCTTCTGGTAAAAAAAAAAAAATTCTGTATTTTTGCAAATGGCAACTTGAAACTTCTACAGTAGGGTTTTCTAATACGTTTAATCTGAGGATTGATTTTCATTTGATTTCTTGACTTTTAGGGGCCGTTTCCCTCATTTTTGGTAAATCAAGAAATTTTCTCAGGCTCGTATCTTTTGATTGGTAACACTTAATGAATATTGTATATTCGGAATCAGCGTAATAATCCGGTTCTTTCGATACATCTGTTGATATAAAAATACCGTTTTTTAGAGTGTCGGTTGCTAATATGCCGCATCACTCCTTAAGTTCTTTAACAAGCAACTGTTTGATTATACTGTATACTGATGGTAGTGATGTCATTATAACTTACGGCATCACTAAGCTTTTATTGTCAACATCATTTGTAACCAGCTTTGTTACTTTTTAATTTGTTAAATTAATTTAGTAATCATGCACCCCAAATAAGTGAGGGGAGTCACTTCATTAATCTTTTCCAAAATCACTACAAAAATAAGGATATTTGGAGTTTTGGCATATCATGACATGCTCATTGCTGTATTTACGTTCTATTGCTCCTCTGTTCTTTTTTCGAAGCTTTTCTCCGGTATTTTGTCATTTATTAGGGTCTGTCATTATAGTATGCTCAGTCATTTCTGTGTTTTCCTGTCTCTATCCCTGAGCTCGTCTCTTTGCTCCTTCTTTTGTGTGCTGCTTTGTTCTCAATATCCTGTGTTGTTTTCTGTTTCCGTTCCTGCTTCATGGATTTATTTATTTTTTTCATAATATTAATTAAAAAAAAACTTTTTCCAGAAAAAAAAATTTTCAAACAAAAGCAAAGAGCTCTATCAAACAAAAATTGAGCAAAAATAAAATCAAATAATCTACCAAGCTTGAAACTACCCCGAAACAGCATCAATAAATAAATGAAACCCAAAAACGAAAAGAAATTACAATAACCAAGTCAAACTCAAAACGACCAGAAATTAATATAAGTTGGGCTCAAAACACCTATGCCTGAAAAAAATATACATGTTTTTACTTTTATAACTTTAATATAATATTACAATTTTGATTACTAATTATCAGTTCATGTATATTAAACTATCAATGGACATTCATTTGTATT
>NC_142809.1:47701654-47733946 GCF_049724085.1 Artemia sp. Qi Xiang Cuo | reverse complement strand
ATTTTGTTTTGACTGCAGTAAAGTATCAGAACATAGCTTAGCATGCCGACAGCACTCAACTAAGTCTAAATCTTCGGCTTATAGCGCCTTAGAGACAGAGAGCATTATGGCACTTACAAACTCTAGCATAGCCATCGTGAACATAAAACTAAATTCGGTTGCTGCTGAAACCAACGCATTCGCTTTTGAAATAACTTCCGTATCGCACCGTATGCTACCAACTATTTCCTCAAGCACGGAAATAATTGCACAATACAAAGAGATAAAAATTAAACTGCAATCGTCACACTCTACCCATCTTGTTTTGCACAACTTCACAAGCTTCCTCACAGGACTATCGGGACAAACGACAGTGACCATTTCTACCAACATATTCGTTTTTTTTGGTGAGGATGATAAAAATGATATAATCTGCTGTATAGTAGCAAAGGTTGACCTAACAAGTCCTACCCTACTAGTTTTACATAAAGCCAAATTTAAGCTGTGCAATGCACAGTGGGTGTAGATCACATGCGGATATTTTTTCCTAATTTCTGGTTGTGCACCAGAATAGCAGCCTGACATGTTGCTGACCCCATCAAAACCAACTCCCACAAATGTCTCCATTTTTAAGCCAAACGCAATGCATTGGCCGATGATTTGTTTTGCTACTGCAGAGCTGGTGAGATTTCCGAAAACAAAAAACCCGAGAAACTACTCTTCAAGTAAAGCACGAGTTTCATATTAGTATCTGACTACAAGAACTAACTAGAACTAATTGGGCTTGTCAGCATGTATATCAATAACTGTACAACGAACCTGAAGAATCCTTTGACGCTATATGCTGATGACTGCCAGCTCCTAGGGCTGGCCCAGAACAACCCAAATCTATCAACTATGCAAGAAAATCTGGACAGACTATCTAGATGGTCATTGGATTTGTGTCTACAGTTCAATGCCTTAAAATGTAAAGTTATACATCTTGGACGCAATAATCCAAAACTTGCATATCACATAGGAGACGCCCAGCTTGAGGCAGTCAGTGAGGAGAAGGACCTTGGGGTTACTGTTGACAATGAGCTGAAGTTTAACTGCCACACACGAGCTCAAGTTGCAAAAGAAAACCAAGCCCTTGGCCTCATAAAGCAAACATTTACCACCAGGAAGTCGGGAGTGATTAGGAAACTGTACAAAGCCATGGTCCGTCCTCACCTGGAATTTGGCATGACCCTAGTCTCTCCGTACTATAAGATGAATGTGAAAGTATTTGAGAGTGTCCAAAGAAGAGCAACTAAGCTTATCTCTGCATTCCAAGACAAATCTTACAAGGAACGTCTCACCTTACTCAAACTCCCTACCTTAGTATACCGTAGGAAAAGAGGAGACGTAATAGCAACTCGTAAGTTGCTAGAAAATGACCTATTAAGTCATGTCTTTTCCCCGTCCTTCTCAACTACCACAAGAGGACACACCAAGTAGCTGCAGGCCCCCCGTTGCATCAAGCAAGAGCGCCAACAGTCCGTTCCGTCCCACTCTGGAACAGCCTATCCGAAGCCACCGTCCAATCTAAAACTCTATATGCCTTCAAGAACGGAGTTGATCAAGACTGGGCCACCGCCGAATGGAGGCTGAACTGGGATGTCAAATCATAGCCTTGAAACACCACCAGCGAGATTTCTACAGGAGGCTCAAAACCACCTTATCTCTCTGGACATGTGATTTAAGGTAATTTAAGGTTTTTTTCTTTCTTTCCTCTCGCGTGACCTGTCCGTTTCAATGCTTAGCTTACACTGGAATTATAGCAGCGTTTGAAACTTTGAATGAACTATCGCCTCTTAGTCTGATTCCTTATCGCAATTCATTCATTGCAGAGAAGCTAGTGCTTATAGCGGCGGGGGTTAAATAGTGAGAAAAATTTCTTGACATCTTGTTTGATTAAAGGAGGCGATTGCACGTTTGATGATAAAATAATGAAATAAGCTTGCTGGAGAAATGGATAGCCATTTAACAAGAAATGAAAAAGAACAGGCGTTGCAAATAACTTGAAAGCCTGAATATTTCAGAACTAACTATATTGGTACTTAAAAAAAGAAGAAACGAAATTTCGGGGGGGGGGCGCTCCGTCTCCCCCCCCTGGATACGCGCCTGTCTGAGTCCTCTTCCGTTCAATTTATATGTTTCGGAATTCCAATTATACAAATCATTGTTTGCCCGTTACGCCTATAATTTTATTATTTGAAAGTCCAGAAAAGATATTGTAATTCTTCAAAGTCCTATTCAACAAGACATAAGATTAGTTCAGAGATTCTCTTCAGCTTTTGATTTTCCAATTTCAAATAATAAAACGAAAGCCATTATATTTGCTAATTGCTCAAGAGCAATCCTCTTCAATTTTTCTCTAATAAAATTCCACATTGCAACTCAGTGAAGCTACTTGGCCTATGAATTGATTCAAAAATGTTATAGCATCTAAATATTAACTCTTTGAAATCCATAATCATTTGGAGACTTTGTGTTCTGTAGAGTCTTGCTGGAAGTAAATGGAGATGCCACCCTAGAGTTATTTTGAATTTTTAGATTATATAATAAATCAAATCTAATCTAGAATATGGTATTCAATTCTTCTCAATTCGTTCACGATCTACGTTTAAAGCCTTGGAATCTTTACAAAATTCAGCTATTCAAATTGCTCTGGGTTTGCACAGGCATACTCCTCAAATAATCTTTTTACAAGTGAACAAACAGGCTTCAAAAAAGGAAATAGCTCTGTGGAGAACAGCACTCACCTTGAAATTGATGTTTGCAACTTTTAAAACCAGAGAGGCTACAATGACAGTCTTCTTTGACTGGTCATATGCCTATGGAAATGTTGTCCATGATACATTGTTTGATCTTTTAATTCATCTGGATTCTATATACTCTTTAATATGTTTCTTGAAGTCCTTTTTAAGTGATAGAAGTTTTTATGTTCAAGTTAATGAGTATAAGGGAAAGATGAGTCCCATTACTAGAGGTCTTTCTCTAGGAGCACTTCTGAGTTCAGTGGCGTATCCAGGATTTTGTTTCGGGGGGGCCCGTCAGTCTACTTTTTTATAGCAGTCATGTGAGCAAGAAAATTGTCTGTCATAGAGCAAGATTTCAGGCGGGGGGTATGGGGACGGGGGGGCTGTAGTTAGGTAAAGAAATGAAAAGTACACACTTGTCATGAGTATTTCTAGTTGTAGACTTTTTTGTTTGAGAATGGATGACAAAATTTTGCCAACAAAGTCAGAATTAAAAAAAAAGTTAGAAGCAGTGAGTTTCTATTTTGGGCGAGTAGATGTTTTGGAACTGCCACAAAGCGGCAGAATTTAGAAAATATAAAAAAAGAAGTGCATTATTCCTTATATTTGCCTATGGGACCCTTGTTTTAGAAAACCAAATAAATAAAATATAATATTATATCAAAGACAATTGCCCAGAATTTGGTTTCAGAGGGGTGGAGGCCTCAGTCTACCTTATATAGCAGCCATGAAAGCAAGAAATGTATGGATATTAAAAAGGTTTACAGAGGATGAAGCACAATTACAGTTTAAAAAATAGAATCAACCGAACTTAGAGAAACAAGCAACAAAAGATGACCTAACCTCTGACAGTAACAGCCGCCGGTCTTTTTTTGCTGCAAATTAATCAAAAACTTGGTCAGCAATGACCTGGATATCATGGTTCAGGGTCATGTGAGCTAGTCTATTCAGACGCTCCTTGCCTATTGAGCTCTGCAGATAGGTTTTTAATCGCTTAAGACAGATAAAGTTCCTCTAAGCAGAAGCGGTAGTCACTGGTAATGTCTGAAAAATTGTCAAAAGCCTTCAAATGCATGGAAAACATTTTGCATCGCATGATGCAAGAGTTGAAGCAACAGTTGATGGTTTCTCAGACATTCCGAGCCACTTCTGTTTCCAATGGACTAACTCACATTCGAGCGCACGTCTACCCCCGTGAAATCCCTCATAAGCAGCAACAACGTTCACATTAGTTCAGAGATTCTCTTCAGCTTTTGATTTTCCAATTTCAAATAGTAAAACCAAAGCCATTGTATTTGCTAATTGCTCAAGAGCAATTCTCTTCAAATTTTCTCTAGTGAAATTCCAAATTGCAGCTCAGTAAAGCTATTAGGCCTATGGATAGATCAAAAATGCTATGGCATGCACAAATTAACTCTTTGAAATCCATGATCATTCGGAGACTTTGTGTTCTATAGAGACTTGCTGGAAGTAAATGGGGATGCCACCCTAAAGTTATTTTGGATTTTTATATATAATAAATCAAATCTAATCTAGAATATGATATCAAATTCTTTTTATTTCGTTCCCCATCTGCATTTAAAACCTTGGAATCTTTACAAAATTCGGCTATTCGAATTACTCTGGATTTGCACAGGTATACTCCTCTGTCAAAATTAAAACAACTGTCTGGTTTGGTATCTTTAAGTGAAAGAGCATCCTGTCAAAGGAAGAAATACTTCTCACGAATTCAAGCATGTTGTGTATAATCATACCTTTGCTTTGAAGGCTGCTTGCTCCAATTACCATTCATCTTGGAATCAGTTTCAATTGGAGGTCCCAAATTGGAGTCCATATTCCTCGTATGCGTACCCCTTCACTGACACTCCGCCTTGGGAAATGAGTCCACTTATTTGTCAAGCAGAACTTATTCCAATAAATAAAAAACAAATTCCCAATCATGAGATTCAGACTATTCTGGCTGAACAGATTTTGAAGAGATTTTGAACAGATGGGTCTGTTTAGGGTGTGAGAACTGGAGCTGGACTATGTATTCCATCACTGAATGTTAACTTTTTTTCACCCCTTCCTTCGGGATCTTCTATTTTGTCAGCTGAATAATGTACCATTTTCTTGGCCCAAGATGTTCTCATATATTATAGCATTGTAGAGGAGAATATTCTTTGCCTTTCCAACTCCAAATCAGCAACAATGTTGCTCAAAAAATTATTGGAATTACCAATGACAAGGACCTATTTAACGTTAGAAAACAGCTTCTGAACCTCCACACTAAAGGCAGCAAGATTAATTTCCGGCATGTTCTAAGCCATAAAGGTATCAAATATAATGATACTGTGGATTTACTGGCAGCCAAAGCTTCTTTTCTAAACCTAAGACCTCTCTCTGACCTCAATTCTCGTGATATGATTAGGCAAAGATCTAATGTTAATCAAAATAAATTGACTAACTTCTTTTTCCTACTAGATTAATCAAAATAAGTTTTTGCACAAAATAAGTTGTTTTTTTTTTAAGTACAGAACTCCATTAAACCAAAAATGAACAAAATAGAATCAAATGATCTACCAAGCATACAGCTATCTCAAATCAGTATCAATAAATAAATGAAACCTAAAACAAACAGAAATTAAAATAAGTCACTCTCAAAACAAACAAAAATTAATTTGAGTAGGGTTCTAAACCCAACACTTGCTTTGGAAACCTTATATGCCCCAAGGCATAACTTACAACCGTTGCCCTGAGGGCTGTGGGGGGTTGCCATTCTCAAAGACCTAATTTTCGACTTTTAAAAAGGGCACTAGCCATTTCCATTTCCAATCAAATGGGCCCTTTTTGAAGTTTCTACAACAATTCCAACTACATGGAACAAAATGGCTATCTCAAAATTTTGATTGGATGTGTTTGCAGAAAAAGTGGGTGTGAGGGGAGGGTTAGCTGCCTTCCAATCAAATTCCACTATTAAAAAGGGCAATAGCACTTTGAATTTCTAATTGAATGAGCCCTTTTACAAGTTTTCATCCTCAAAGGCCTAGTTTCCAAAACTTTCAACTACGTTGAACAAAAATTGCTACCTCAAAACTTTGATTGGATGTGTTTGGGGAAAAGTAGCAGTGAGAGGGGGGTGAGTTGCCCTCTTATCACTTTCAACTAAGAAGAAGTGCCCTAGCCCTTTCAATTTCCAACCGAATGAGTCCTTTTTGAAGTTTCTACAACAAAGCTTTCTATAAAAACCTTATATGCCCCCCAGGGCATAACTCAAAACCCTTGCCCTGAGGGCTGCAGGGGGATTGTCCTCCTCAAAAACATAATTTCTTTAAACAGAAATTATATCTATATCAACTATGTTGCCCAAAATTGCTATCTAAAAATTTTGATTAGATGTGTTTGGGGAAATGGTGGGCATGGAAGGGTTGTAAGTTGCCCTCCAATCACTTTTGAATTTTAAAATAGGCACTAGCCATTCCAATTTCCTATCAAATGAGCTCTTTTCAAAGTTTCTTCAACAACTCCTTTGATAAACAAGGCCCTGGTCTGGACAAAATAACTGTGTTGAACAAAATGGCTATCTAAAAATTTTTATTGGATGGGGTGGGCTTGGAAGTGGTGTTAGTTACCTTCCAGTCACTTTCAACTATTAAAAAGGCCACTAGCCATTCCCATTTCCAAAAAAAATGTGCCCTTTTTGAAAGTTTCTACAAAAACATTTTCTATGACAACCCTAATATACCCCCAGGGCATAACTTACAACCCTAGCCCTGAGGGATGCGCGGGGACACTACTTTCTATGAAAACCTTCTATGCCCCCAGGGCATAACTCACAACCCTTGCCCTGAGGGTTGTGGGGATGCTGTCATCCTCAAAGACCTAATTTCCAGAACTTTCAACTATATTCAAGAAAATGGGCATTAGCCATTAAAAAGGGCACTCGCCATCCCAATTTCCAATTGAATGAGCCCTTTTTGAAGTTTCCATGACAACACTTACTATTAAACCTTATATGCCCCCACAGTATAACTTACAACCCGTCCCCTAAGGGCTTTTGGGGGGGGTGGTCTCTTATCCTCAAAGACCTAATTTCCAGAACTTTCAACTATGTTGAACAAAATAGCTATCTCAAGATATTGATTGGATGTGTTTGGGGAAAAGGTTGGATGTGAGAAGGGGGCTAGTTGCCCTCCAATCACTTTTGACTAGTAAAATGGGCACTGGCCCTTTGAATTTCCAATCAAATGAGCCCTTTAAGTTTCTACAACAAAGCTATCTATAAAAACCTTATATACCCCAAGGGTATAACTAAAAACCCTTGCCCTGAGGGCTGTGGGGGGGAGTGTCCTCCTCAAAAACATAATTTCTATCTGGAAATCAACTATGTTAAACAAAATGTCTATCTCAAAATTTTGATTGGATGTGTTTGGGGAAATGGTGGGCATGGAAGGGTTGTAAGTTGCCCTTCAATCACTTTTGACTTTTAAAATAGGCACTAGCCATTCCAATTTCATATCATATGAGCTCTTTTCAAAGTTTCTTCAACAACTCCTTTGATAAACAAGGCCCTGGTCTGGAAAAAATAACTGTGTTGAACAAAATAGCTATCTCAAAATTTTTATTGGATGTGGTGTTAGTTACCTTCCAGTCACTTTCAACTATTAAAAAGACCACTAGCCATTCCCATTTCCAAAAAAAAATGTGCCCTTTTTGAAAGTTTCTACAAGAACATTTTCTATGGCAACCCTAATATACCCCTAGGGCATAACTTACAACCCTAGCCCTGAGGGATGCGCGGGGACAACACTTTCTATGAAAACCTTATATACCCCCAGGGCCTAACTCACACCTCTTTCCCTGAGGGTTGTGGGGATGCTGTCATCCTCAAAGACCTAATTACCAGAACTTTCAACTATATTGAAGAAAATGGGCATTAGCTATTAAAAAGGGCACTAGCAATTTAAATTTCCCATTGAATGAGCCTTGTTTTAATTTTCCATGAAAACAATGTATATTAAAAATTATCTGCCCCCACCGTAAACCTTAAACCCAGTCCCCTCCGGACTTTGGGGGGGGGGTCTCGTATCCACAAATACCAAATTCCCAGAACTTTCAACAATGTTGAACAAAATACCTATAACAAGATATTATTTGTATGTGTTTGGGGAAAAAGTTGGATGTGAGAAGGGGGCTAGTTGCCCTCCAATCACTTTTGACTAGTAAAATGGGCACTGGCCCTTTGAATTACCAATCAAATGAGCCCTTTTTTACGTTTCTACAACAAAGCTATCTATGAAAACTTTATATACCCCAAGGGTATAACTAAAAACCTTTGCCCTAAGGGCTTTGAGGGAGTGTCCTCCTCAAAAACATAATTTCTATCTGGAAATCAACTATGTTGAACAAAATGGCTTTCTAAAATTTTTGATTTGATGTGTTTGGGGAAATAGTGGGTATGGATTGGGTGATGGTTGCCTTCCAATCACTTTTGACTTTTAATAAGGGCACTAGCCACTCCAATGTTGGGGGGTACCTAAGTTAGCTTATGTATTTAAGGTACTGGTACATTATAACTAAACCAGTGCTATACACAAAACAAGTCAAGTTTGTTTAATGCTAACAAATTAAAATAGGATGAACATATAATAGTTTAGAAACAGATTTGGGCTATATATTTGCACATTAGGGGGAGGGGGTGAAGCAAAGCATATACTAAATATGTGACCCAACCTAGGTACCTTTTTCACCCCCTAAACCCCCAAAAAATCATTTAAATATTGTTAACTCCATGAGAAACCATGCTTTGCATTCCATTTTAACTTTTGCAAATAGCCATTTGAGGGGTTTTGTGTCTGGTTTCCTTGAGAGTTTATAGCATTAGTTTAGTTATAATGCACCAGTACCATATTTAATAGATACTATGCTTTACCCCCCACCCACCCCTCCCCTAATGTGTGAACATATAGCCCAAATTTGTTTCTAAACTATTATATATTTATCCTATTTTATTTTATTAGCATTAACCAACATACAGTATATAGCAGTGCCCACATAATGCATAAGTACCTTGAAATTTTTACAAAACAATATTTTACCTTAATTTTAAGTTCCTGGTTTCTTTTTCTCTGGCTTTAGTTCTGAAAATATAATTTCTGTTATTTGAGTAGAATTTTAAGCCATATTAAGGTTTTTTCAAAATTTAGGAAATGTATTTTACCTTATAAATTGGGATTGAGCAAAATTGTGAAGCTGAAAACAATTTTCTTGTACTTCATTTAAGCAGAAGATCTGTTTAGTAAGGTTCAATTTTTATAACACACACAGGTCATCAAAGGTCAGGACCCTCTAGAAGGAGAAGGATTGGCCTACATGACAGGTCACCTATTGAAATTTAGACAAAATAACATTTACCTTCATTTTCAGTTATCAGTTTCTTTTTCTCTGGTTTTAGTTCTGAAAATACAATTCCTGTTATTTGAGTAGGATTTTAAGCAATATCAATTTTTTTTTTTTTAATTTAGGAAATGTATTTGTATATCTATATAAAATTATAAATTGGGATAGAACAAAGTTGTGTAGCTGAAAACAATTTTGTTGTACTAAATTTAACCAGAAGATCTATTTTGCAGGAAATATATACCAAATCATATTATTGACTTACACATAAAGTGAATATACCACTTGATGCCTTTTTTTATGCTGATGACAAATATAATAACATTTCTATCGGAAATGAATGTCAGCCCCCCCCCCAATATATTCCAATTCAGGGTATATATTTCTAAATTGGGGGGGGGGGTAAAGTTTAAACTTATCTCCCATTTACATCAGAAAAAAAATTTGCCACCCCCCCTAATGTAGAAATATATACCCTGAATTGGCATATATAGGGGGGGCTGAAATTCATTTCTGATAGAAATGATTATCATATTTGTAATCAGCATAAAAAAGGGCATTGAGTGGTATATTCACTTTATGCATAAGTCAATAATATGATTTGGTAAATATTTACCTATTTTGCTAGGTTTCACTTTTATAACACACAGATTTATAAAGGTCAGGACCCTCTATAGGGAAAGGTATAGGTAGGTAATTAAAAATAGCCTACCTTCCTGGGACATACTTTATCCTGGAGACCCATCCCTGAAAGTGTCATTTTCCTAGCCTAACCCCTTTCAAAGATAGCCAAAAGCAACTATCTCACTCAGTGACTCTTGTTTTTAAAAAAGTAAATTAAAATAGGTATTTATTTAGCTTTGGCCCACCTCATAAGGAGACATGTTAAGAAAACAATTCTTACTTTAAAATATGTATAATGATCTTAGTTCTTATATTATCCAAGGGTAGAACCTTTATCATCAAGTCTTTCCTCTAAAAATCTTCAAAAGAGAAAAAGTTTCCAAATATCACCACGTTTTCAATTCAATGCTTAAGTCTTTTTAAATTGCTGCCTAATAAGTTCTTTTATAGATAGCGTTCATGCTGGTCTTTTTATTTTTTTTTTAAATAGCAGTGGAGAAGGGCGAATAGCAGTGGCGTAAATACAAAATATTAATAGCAGTAGCGAAGGGCAAATAGCAGTGTTGAAGGGTGAATAGCAGTGGCGTAAATACAAAATATTAATAGCAGTGGTTAGGTTAGGTTACAAACAATGCACGGAATTTCGAAGGGCGAATAGCAGTGGCGTAAATACAAAATATTAATAGCAGTGGTGAAATATTGTTTTAAGAATTCACAATTTCTATAATCTCAATATACCACAACTTTTTCTTTGAACACGTTTTTTGACACACGTGCTAAACACTATCTATAAAACAACTTATTTGGTAGCAGTTTACAGCAGCAATTTCAAAAGACTTAAGCATTGAATTAAGAATGTGGTGATATTTGGAAACTTTTTCTCTTTTGAGGATTTTTAGAGGAAAGACTTGATGATAAAGGTTCTCCCCTTGGATAATATAAGAACTAGGATCATTATACATATTTTGAAGTAAGAATTGTTTTCTTAACATGTCTCCTTATGAGGTGGGCCAAGGCTAAATAATTACCTTAAAATAATCTAAAGCTATACTTTGGCTAGCCTATTTAAGAGAAAATCCAGTAAAATTTAGAAAACTGCTTCAAAAAAATCCTAAAATACTTGATCAGTCTATGCCGTTCTCCCCTCCCCCCCCCCCTAATGAGTAAATAGGCTAGCCTATATAGCTCAAGTTAAATAGACTAGGCCTATGTTCCTACTGCTTATAGGAATGATATAAGCAAGGGTCTTAGGGCTCGTAATGATGTTTTTCTTGTTTTCATGGTATTTCTTTTAAAATGTGGCTAACTTTTGACAAATAGCCTACCTGCAGTTTCAACTATTTCCTTGGAACCTCAATCCACATACCCACATAAACGGATTTCATAAGGTTTCTTAAATGGCGCCTATTGTGATGAAAGTAATCAATGCAAATTTCGATTTCAGAGCAGCGTTGCCATGCTGGCCTGGAAGAATTTGCTAAATCTGAGAGGAAAAATTTACTAAATCGCATCTGTTTTTACTAAGTGCTAAAAAAATATTTTGCGCGTGCGGCTACCACCCCATGCGCACCATCGGCTTCTACTATAGAAGGATAGTCAATAGGACTTACACTATCTTTTTTCATTTTTTCTGTCTTTTTCATAGTATGATGGAAAATTCCGGAAACCTATATTTTCAAAAATCTTCTGTTTGGATTATTTGGATGTTCGACTGAATAGGCGTCACATTCCAGATACAGTGTATCCATGACGTTAAACAATAGTCTGGAATCTTGGATTCTGGAAATTCTGCTGATAAAGCCGGGCTTAAAATTTATCAATGGTCTGCAGGTAATAAGATTCAGATATATTAAAAAATTAAAAAGCAATCAAAGAAGAAAAACAGCTACAACTCATATTCACGAAGCAATTCAGGTAATGAACTGCTTAGAATCTGAGGTGTGTATGAAAGTGACAGCTTTTGAAATTTTTCCCCCAGTTTCTGTTTTTGGGTTTGAAATTTAAACCCTTCAATTTTGCATTTTTAAGAGGAAATTTGCCATTTTTAAAATACTATTTGGGCTGGTCTTTAAATAAGGGATAAGCTGCTTACAAAGAATTCTGACAAATTTGAAAGCAATTAATTTAGGGTTTTTTTAATGGATTTTTTCTGGATTCTCTATCGTTCGTATTCAAAAAAATCAAAGACCAATACAATCTTTGTCACTCCAAAACGGAAATGACGTAATCGACTACCGGTTTAGTTGTAAAATTATGTAAATTAAAAAGTGCACCTCAAATTGGACTAGGGCTGCCAAGAAAAAGAAAAATTATATAACATACAATAATTAGTTTAAAAAATCAACATTGTGTCAATAGTCTTCATGTGTGGCAAATCATACAAATTGAAAAGTAATGAGAAAAATATGTAGTCACAATTAAAAGAAGTCACACTTAAAAGGCTTTAATCGTACTCTGCCTCATCCGAATTTAAATTAGTCACTAGTGTTGAATTCTGACTAAAGGGATCTACTTGTTTCCATTTCTTGATAGCTCGAGTCAAATCGCTTGTGATTACTCAGTCATGTGTTCCATTTAAGGACCTGAGAACAAGTTGCTTTGTTTTCATCAGGGACGAAACACTCGAGACATGCAACAAAACTTGCACTTTACTGAAAAAAATACAAATGAATGTCCATTGATAGTTTAATATACATATACTGATATTTAGTAATCAAAATTGTAATATTATATTAAAGTTATAAAAGTAAAAACATTTATATTTTTTTCAGGCATAGGTGTTTTGAGCCCAACTTATATTAATTTCTGCTCGTTTTTAGTTTGACTTGGTTATTTATTGTAATTTCTGTTCATTTTTGGGTTTCATTTATTTATTGATGCTGTTTCGGGGTAGTTTCACGCTTGGTAGATTATTTGATTTTATTTTTGCTCAATTTTTGTTTGATAGAGCTCTTTGCTTTTGTTTGAAAATTTTTTTTCTGGAAAAAGTTTTTTTTTAATTAATATTATGAAAAAAATAAAGAAATCCATGAAGCAGGAACGGAAACAGAAAACAACACAGGATATTGAGAACAAAGCAGCACACAAAAGAAGGAGCAAAGAGACGAGCTCAGGGATAGAGACAGGAAACACAGAAATGACTGAGCATACTATAATGACAGACCATAATAAATGACAAAATACCGGAGAAAAGCTTCGAAAAAAGAACAGAGGAGCAATAGAAGGTAAATACAGCAATGAGCATGTCATGATATGCCAAAACTCCAAATATCCTTATTTTTGTAGTGATTTTGGAAAAGATTAATGAAGTGACTCCCCTCACTTATTTGGGGTGCATGATTACTAAATTAATTTAACAAATTAAAAAGTAGCAAAGCTGGTTACAAATGATGTTGACAGTAAAAGCTTATTGATGCCGTAAGTTATAATGACATCACTACCATCAGTATACAGTATAATCAAACAGTTGCTTGTTAAAGAACTTAAGGAGTAATGCGGCATATTAGCAACCAACACTCTAAAAAACGGTATTTTTATATCAACAGATGTATCGAAAGAACCGGATTATTACGCTGATTCCGAATATACAATATTCATTAAGTGTTACCAATCAAAAGATACGAGCCTGAGAAAATTTCTTGATTTACCAAAAATGAGGGAAACGGCCCCTAAAAGTCAAGAAATCAAATGAAAATCAATCCTCAGATTAAACGTATTAGAAAACCCTACTGTAGAAGTTTCAAGTTGCCATTTGCAAAAATACGGAATTTTTTATTTTTTACACAAAGACAGAGATTTTTTTCAGGGGTCATCGCACCAAACTTTTTCACGGAGGAGAGGATTCTCTTCACAATTTAAAAAAAATTTAAATTTAAATTTTTTTAAAAAATTTAAAAAAAATTTAAAAAGTAGTTAAAGGAAAATTTAAAAAAAAATTAGTATTTTCTAAAAATGAGAAAAAAATCAGAGATAATCTACAAATGAAAGTGCGATAATAAAAATATTTCACCCGGAACCATACACAAGAAATTTTCACCATGGAATTTTCAGCTAGATTGGAATTGTTTGGGGAACTTTCCTTGCGGGCGGGGGGGGGGGTGTAATATAAGTGGGAAGAACTTTCCATGAGGGGAAGCAATTTGCCACGAAGGGAGAGCCGGATATCCCGGCATTATTAAAGACGATCAGGAATTAAATGTAAAAAAACAAGTTTTTTTAATTGAAAGTAAGGAGTAACATCGAAACTTTAAACAAATAGAAATTATTATACACATGAGGGGGGCTGTTTCTTTTTTAATACCTTGCTCTTTGAGCCAAAGTTTGAATTTTTGTACTAATTCTTTAAGAACGACTCCTGAAAGACAATTAATCAGAACAATAAGAAGCTTTTTTGAAATACTAAAAAAATTTTAGCGTGAAGAACATGGTATTGCATGGCTAGACAGCAGTAGTCTAATAACCCTGGCAGAAATTAAAAAGATACATCAATGCAACAAATTAAAAAAATTGATTTTTCTTTTTTCAAGACTGAAGGCTCAAAATCTCCAGGTAAGAGTTTTTTTACTACTGTAATTCCAATATTGCCATTTTATTTCGATCCACAGTCCTTTTTTGGGAGTCTGAAGCTATTTTTAAAAGTTTCTGGAAGTTTAATTTCGTAGCAAACTTTTATTTTGGGACAAACCTATATAATAGTTCTCATGCTTGAACAACCTTTAAACAAGATCTTTCGAACTTAACAGGTTTTTTTCTAAATGGGTTTTAAAATTTTATTACTTTGGACCATGCACTGGGTTGCAACTACTTCTCCAAACATGATATGTTGTTATTGGTCGCTACTTAGTTATCGATTGTGGCCTTGACAGTTTGATATAAAGCATGAGCTATACCAGATTATCGACACTTCTTGACTACTAAGGTCCTTGCGTTTCCGTATTGTTACTGTAGCCTTGCTTGATATCTGGGTAACGTAATTACCAAACTAAAGTCAAACCTACTGGGCCACCAAATTACGTGAATGAGCTGTTAATCTTATCTTGCTACATTTCATAGTATTTGCAGATGATCATAACATGTTGGATAAAATCCCATCTGCCAATGAGTCAATGTAATCATAAATAGGAATTTGTTTCTCTGTCTGTCTTAAAAACAAGTGCCCAAAGAACTGAAGGTTGGACCTAATGCTTACGGTATAGATTAATGTTCAATTCTGAAGACAAAAAATCAATTCTCATCTTTAAGATACGTGCCACATATAACGACTGCGGAGTAGGTACCCTTCTTTATATATCAGAAAAATCCCTTAAAAGTGTATTAGTTATAATATAAGTTGGCCAGGCTTTGCCTTTTACCAACGCGGTAAAGGGCTTTGAATTTGATCGGCCCTCTATCGACATTTCCTTTTGAAAAAACTGTAACCCAAACCCAAAATCGCCAAAATAATGGATATAACTACAAAACACCGGGTCCTATTTTCATTTTGATTTATACAGAAGGTTACGGATAAAAGTGACTGCGTTTTCATTATAGTTTCAAGATGTGCATCAGTCTTAATCAGCTTAGGTTTTTAGATGTTGTTGTACCTTAAAAGAAATTCAAAACTTTCTTAAGAAGGCTTTTGCAATTTGAATTTTCAAATTAATGCTCGTTGTCCCATATATTCTAGCGACATATTTTGATTTGCTACATCTTGTTAATCATTAATTCAGACATTTTTGCAATGCGATTGGTTTAGCGCTTCCAATTCATTCATTTTGTTGGATAATTTCGAAAAAAAAGCTACTGCAGAGAGGTTTGAACTTCAATCTTTCACTTTTTGGAGGAGAGTAAATGCATCGTAGGATTTAACTTAAATCATGCATGTTACCCCTAGACTGCAGTAGCTGATAATCAACGATGCATCATTGAACAGATTATTATAATGAAGCCATAGAGAAATAGAAGAGTAAAACTAGGATAAATGTTTTTGCAAATATAACATAGCCATTTGTTTTATAAATGATGGTTCAGATGCAAATCTATAAAACCCTAACAGTCAAGAAAGTAAAAAGGAGAAGTTCTTTTTGAAAGAAAATTGACACAATTCTAGTTTCGCTTTTCATGAGCCGAAAGTTGCGAGCCTTAGAGGAAATTTGCCATCTTTAAAATACTATTAGAAAGATATTGTAAAGAAAAAAAAACATGAAGGCTATATATTATTAAATGCCTAAATGAAGGTCTTAAATTCTTTAACCTTAAATAATATGAAGTAAGGTCCGATATTTTCGTTTATGAAACACCAAAAATCGTAAGGTCAGAATTTTCAATCGTTTTAAAAAAAAAAACATTATTCGTTTTCCCGTAAGGAGTTTGTCGGCAAGGATTGGAGTCCAGTTATGGTAAATGTTTAGAAAATATATCATCATTGCTCGGCCCCGAATTTTTACCTAGATAAAAATATAGGGCGGTGAGTTCGAGCCTCGCTTATGGAAATGCTTCTAGCTATCAGTGTAATTATATATTATAAAGAAACGCCAGGACAAAAATAAAGGCTTTAAAAAAGTATTTCTTTGATAAGATGCGGGTAATCTTTCCGCCGGGATAGACAATTGTTCTCCTTGATTGTGTTCTTTTTGAAAAATCATCTAAAAACAGATTTTTCAAAAATATCCAACTCTAGCACAAAAAAGTAAGTAAATAAAATAGGAAGAGCATACTAAATTAGAAAACTTACCAAACTACTAATTTTCAGTTTTACACTAAGATCCGTAAAAGGAACTGTACTCTTCTTCATATATCTTTGACGAAACTGAAAAGAAATTCACGAACATTATTTATCTGAACATTTTTCACTTTTTAGAAAGTAAAAGCGAAAAAATTAAAAGCCTAATCTAAAAACTGAAAAGAAAAAAATTACAAAATTTATATTTAAAAAAAAACGTTCCAGACACTGCCGGAGGACAACACTTCAATTAAGAGCTAAAACAATTAATTTCTAGACTCAAAATAAATCTATTGAAGAACCAAAGATCAAAATTAACACTTTTGATGCCACCACATTTATTCGCGACTTCTATAGAAGAATCCTTAAAAACGACACCAGGTAGCAATCAACACTAAAAATATTTTTTAAACGTATCTTAAAACAGCCACACGAAAGTATTGAAAGCTTAAAAAATCCAAGCGGAGACGCAGTGGAGAAAGAGTGATTTCCCTGGTCAAGAAAATTCGCAATCGACTATCCCTGTTGTGATATTTTAATTCAGACCTTGTTCTATAGATTCGTGCCGTCCAAAATCAGAAGAACTTTGATTTTATATATATATAACGAGAAGAACGTCACATACGATCTGTTGTGCCTTTTATTGTCAAGAGTTATTATCCAATATTGATCAGTGAATTTGATTATTTAAATTGCAAAAAAGTATTAGCAGTGAGTTTGGCTTTAGCCATGACTATAATTACTGTTTTATTAGGAAACTATTCCGGTCGTTATGATTGACAAGCCTCTTACGACCTAAAAACTATTAAGCTACAGGATTGTGACTAGTAAATAAAACTGTCAGTAAAAACGACAAGTTTAACGTGTCTGAACAGTGTCCTAAAAAGGTGTCCTTTGACACGTAGTTCAATTCCTTCCACCTCATAGTTAGATTTATATCTTAAATGCAATTTGTTTGGGATTTAAAGATTAAGCACCGTCTAACAGTGCTAAAATCCCATAGAAACCTGTAGGTTAGGGTATTAAGCTGAAAATTTCATGTAGGTCTGAGGGGGATGTTGAACTTAAATAAATCAATAGACACTATGTGTGTAGAAATTTAGGTTTATCCGTAATTTCTCAGAAAGAACTAATGGCATATAGATAAATAGACATTTCAACAGAAGGAGCTTTAGGTCATGTTAAAAAAAAGTACACGAAATAATAGCACATGATAATAATACACATAACAAATATTTGGATAAAAGCACCCATATCAATAAATTTCCAAAAACCAGCTGGCTTAAAGAAATTTTCCTCCATCCCAGTAGCACAGAGCGTCACCTTCATTGCTAGCCCTGGAGGTTTCAAGTCATTTCGAAACATCCCTTTAGCCAAATCTGGATAGCTCGGCTTTTACTTTTGTGCCAAAATACTTAAGCAATTCAACAAACTAGAGCGAGTATAGATAATGAAAATTCACCGAGTAGAGTGTGTTAGCTACTGTTATAATAACATATTGCGACTTTATTAAGCATGCAATTGGAAGGCAAAAATTATAACACAATGTTAGACACAATACAGGGACACGAGAAGAAGTCGGGCTTTTACAAAAAGTATTTGAGTATTTGATCATGTAAAACTAAGAGGAATATAAGGAAAGTAGAGAGAACGTTAAATATGAATTGAGGTGGTGGTGAAGTGAAGGCCATGGATAGAATTGCTGAAGTTCTAGAAAATACAGCCAAACTGAATTAACAATAAAATATTGTATTGGAACGGTAGAAAATGAGAGACAATAGTCAAGCTGGGTTTCTCCCAGCTAAAAAAAAAGGAAACACTTTTGATGAGAAAAGAGTTGAAGAGAGATGGGCAGAACAGTTCGAGATTCTGCTAAACCGTGATATAGTTACAAGAAACAATAAAGATATGATTAAATAGTTTGTGAGACTTGTTTGTGACAAAAGAAGAATTATTCATTTTGCGAGGAAAATTAGACAGGATTATAGGGTTTAAAAATAATAAAGGTGAAGTTAAGAGATAAATTAGAGAAGATTATGAGTAATTTTTGAAATAAGGGAAGACAAAAGCGATTCTAGAAAAACTTTAATTAAACCTTTCTGTACAAAAGGGATAAAGAGCGAGAGTAGTTATTACAGAAGCATTAGCCTTCTTGTTGTAGGAAGAAAATTACGAATCATGAAGATACTTTTAGGCTTAGGGATAATGTAGATAGAGTTCTAAGAGAGAAAAAGCATGGTTTTAGGAAGGGCAGAGGATGGGTCGGCCAAGTTTGTATTCTTAGATAAATAATTGAGAACTGTAAGAGTTGATTGCCTTGTCAATTGAGTTGATTTGATTAACTCAATTTTATTAACTCATTTACACTATTTTGACAAACTGTTAAATCAATTGGAAGATAGTCTATGAATGATTATTGATTGTCAAATTCTAGTTTAGCTAGTGTTTGCTATCTTGGAAAAGAGTTAGGTTAGGAAAATGAAACTTTCAGTAATGAATCCAGGGCCAAAATTTGAAAGGGGAAGTTATAATGGCCTTTTTAAGAGTCAAGAGTGATTTGAGAGCAACCAGATCCCCCCCCCCACTCTATGGGAGATCTGAAAGAAGACATAATATAACGAGTTACGTCAGACAAGTCAATAAAGATTGATGTAATACATGGCAATCGCGGTATTTTTTCATTCCTTAAGATCAAGGTTGATGCAGGGGATAAAACCAAAAAGTTAAGAGCAATGAAGAGAACGCTAACAAAGCAACCAAGCGTCCTACCCGTCTTCAAATAGCCTGGTACTCCTTGTGACGTTGGACGGGGGGGGGGGGGTCACCAGATGTTTTGGCGGAACTAAGATGTTAAAAAGTACCTATACTTGAGCCATATTCTGGCATATTTTAATTTTAAAAATTTTGAGTAAAGAATCAATCTTTTAATTTGTTTTAATTTTGTATATGCCCCCAGAGCATATAAGCATATAAACCGATAGAATAAACAAGTATTTGATTAAGCCGATAGAAGAGTTATAGAAAAGTTAACATCCTTGTAAAGAATACCAGGTAAATACATTGAAGTGATTAGTCCTACGTCAGAGATATACTTCAATACGGTTGAGGCAGAAAAGAAGGTTCGTAGTAGGTTTTGTATTGAATCAGAAGTCAAGCAGAGTTGCTCTCTATACTCATTTACACAGGTCAATTTAATGGACTTTGTCATAACGGACACAGCGAAGGCCATTTTAGAGAATGAAATCAAATCGGTAAGTAAAAACCTCGGACTTACATTATGCTGATGATTTGACCGTTTTAGTAAAAATGTTAGCAAATGAATGATTTTTGGATATTTTGTTCGACCAGTGCGCAAGAATAGGCCCGAAAAATAGCAATAGTGAAACTAACTTGCATTAACTGGGAATAAGCTGGGGGGTTCGCCTCCAAACCCCGCACTTATTGCGTATTTCCTTACGTTTATCCAACCGCTGGTAGAATACGCTTTTCCCGTTTGGCATTTAAGCCTGACTTTGGACCAGAAGAACCACATGAAAAAGATTCAATACCGAGCACTTCTGATAGTTTCAAGATCTCCTAAAGTCCCTTATTGCTCCCTTTAAAACAATTTTCCCTTACAACTCTTTCGGAAAACCGTAATGAAATACGTTTTAATTTTAGTGTCGGTATGTTGGCTATTCCCAGCTTCGTGAAATACTCACTGGGCCAGTAAGCTGACTTTTACAGTGAATAAAATTTTGTATTAATTTAATGACATTTTATTTAATATTAATGTTATGATATCATCTGGTTATTTTACCTTAAGAATTGTTTGGATTACTGAGTCCAAACATCGTTCTAATTTTATTTTAACTTTACATTATATTGAAGACTTAAGTTCATGAAATTTACAGATTCAAATTTTTTCATAGTATTATTTGGATAGATGTATACATAAATCAATCATCAATTATTATCAAAGTAAGTAAAGGCTTTTATGTCAAACTATTACTTCTACTGCAGCTACCCAGAGCTCACTGTGATACCGGACAGCAAGCAACGAGTCCAGGTGCACACACTTTTCTTCCATCCCAATCTATTCATAACTTCCCTCTTTACCCCCTTTTTACCTCTTCCGTTTGTGTATAGAAAGAGAGAGAAAAGTTTTGCTTTTGGTTTATTGTCACGTAATATAGCTTTTTGAATCCGAATAGGAAGTGCAAATTTTGATCAAAGAAATGATGGTAAAAAATAACAGAAACTACAAGACGGAAATAAAAATCAAAAAGGGTATAATATAATAATAATTATAATCACGGAATAAAAAAACATATTGTAAAAATAAATATAATAATGACATTTATACAAAAAAAAATTTACCTTTAAATTAGCATTAATTGTATTTGTATTAATGTATTTATTTTATCTCAGAACCGGCTTTTTTTCTGAAAATTGGTACAATTAAATAATCTAGGCCAGAAAAAACGATTGAAATAAATTCCGACATTGGCATAATTCGTTACTCCTTTCCAGCGCCCTTAACATACCTTCTTAAGTCATTTTCAAAGTAAAATTACGAGGCAAAAACACCAGATAATCTGTTAAAATTAAGTTTTGATTATATTAACGTTATTTCTATAGTTTCTTAGACACACCAGAATGTCAGTCAGGTGTCAGATTTTGTACTCATTCGAATATTTGTTAAAATCAATAAAATCAAAGCAAATAAGGCAGACAATCGGACAAAATATTTGAACATCAGTATTGTTACATGACATTATGTACTTCTTAAAATTAAAAAATAATCCATCTTAACTGGATACAAGTCAAATATTGTTCACTAATGTACCATTTGAACCTAATCATTTAGGTTAAACATAAATCCAATAATTATTTTGTGCATCATTTATTTTTCACGTTGTGCCTCTTTCAAATTATGCTATTATGATTTTACGAATGACAAGCATGGTCAACTTTAGCTAATTAGTTTTCATTATTTATACAAATACAATACACCCTTGAGTATAATTTTTCGGTTGATTGATTGGGTATCCATTTGTTATGTCTAGAAGGTTTTTGGGTTGGTATCCATTTGTTATGTCTAGAAGTTTTTTCCAGTCACTAGACCAATACTTTGCTTTAGATTTTAAATTTTAAAGATGAAAAACATCGTTATCGAATTTAACTAATTTCTTTTGTTTTTATTTATATAAGTAAGTATTTATATAATTCAATTATTCAACATCGAAATTTGAGCTATTTTAAGGAATGTATTTGAGTTAGTTTGTCATTTCCTCCGCCAATTTTCACTTGGCTCTAGCATAAGCTTCTTATCATTGTCACTACAAGTGTTGAGGGCAGCTTTCATTTCAAATTTACCTTTCCTGACTTGAATAACTGTTTTCGTGGATTTTTTCTCATTTCTGAATAATCGATCATATTTCCAGAGTTTATTTTGTTTGACACTGTTTGATCTGAAAGACCTAAAAAGAACCCCTCTAAACACAGATTGAAGGTATAAAATTCATATTTCTTCAAGGAAGATATTAAGCAATAAAACACTTCAAAAATAATCCTTTATTAAAAATTTACTTAGGATGTAGAAGACATGAAAATATATTAGTTAGATTTTAGGGGGGGGGGGCCACGAACAAAATAAAGTTCATTTCATTTTTATTAATTAATAAATAATTTTTATGAGTCGGGACAAAATAAACATGGGGGGACGTCAAACCCCCTAGCCCCCATTAGACGGCCTTGATTAGATTATTAAAACTTTTTGTTTTAATAACACCCCTTGTGTTTCGAATTCTTTCTAGATTGAACTTCAAAAGTTCATCAGAACCTTGCCATATTCTCCTATAACAAAACATGACATTTTTTTCTTTTTTTTCTTCTCTCGTTTTTTTTTTATTTTTTATTTTTAAATTTACTTCTTCTTTTTTTTAATTTTTTCTTTATTATGCATGAAATGTTGCACATTTATATTATTATTACTTAAACGTGTAATATTTGTTATATGTCTAAATCCCACTCCCCCTAGCCAGGACAACTAATTATCGCTTGAAAAAAACACAATAGCATTGTTTCTTGAATCATTTAGGAAAAATCTTATAGCAAAAAACAAAAAGTTAACTCTTTAAATTATTTCAAAATGTATTTACTTATTCAAATTTGCAGATTGTAATGCGCTTTTGGAAATTTGGAAATTTGCGATCGCTTCAAAAGTGATCACAACAGCGCGCACTTGCATAGGGTTGCTTCAGTTTTCATGCCAGTGACTTTCCTCTTTTCTACAGTGACATTATCTGCAAATAGGAATAGCAAGTGCTAAAAGAGGTTCTTGATAGTGGAAGCAAAGAAAAGAGCATAATAATCCATTTACCGCCTCCTGTAATTACTTATGGCTTGCATACAATTGTGCAAAGTTCTTGAGTTTTAGATTCTAAACACTAAACAGTTTTAAACATTTCAAGGCTCTGAATAACTAAACCAAGACAGTGTACAAACATATCACTAGATGTGTACTTGAACTAAATAGTACGGTTCAGACCATTCAATAACCGGCTCATATTTATCCAGGAAGGGTCCATATTTTGGTGGGAGAATTTTAAAGCAACAAAAACAAGGATTTATTCGAGAATTAAGCCAAATAATAAACAAATTTTACTTTACGAATTTCTCTGCTTTAATCTTCTTACTACAAAAAACTAACGTCACAAAAAAAAATTCACTTGAGATTTTAAATTTGACCTTTGAGGTTTGGGCCCTTAGGTGATCTAAGTCTCTCTCTCGTCAGATCAGCAGCTTAATGACGAAAAAAAGAAAAAAAAAGAAGTTAATTTTCAAGATTTTCTCGTGTTTTCTCAATATAATACTTTCCACGAGAATTTCGATACTTTAACTTTTTACAGGCTGAAAGGCTCTTTGGAGCAATAAATTCAAAGTCATTTTGTGGAGACTGTTCTGTTTTTGGAATCACAAACAAGACCTGAGAAATTTTTGTGTTGAGATTAAAAGTGTTAGCAAAAAGTGTTCAAGTGTACATTTTCAATATTTTTCAAGTTAGAGAAAATTATCTCTCCCCCTCCCCCCAAGATCATAAGTATCACTCATTACGGGGCGGAGGGGTAAAAGACACCAACGAAGGAGCCCAAGTTGTGTAGGGATACTCTCCCCAACACTAATTGCGTATCCATCTCTGTTCAAGATTGTAAACCATAGTATGTTTACATTAACTACATAAGTTAGAATCACCCTTGACCCCGGACGGCAGGTTTTTGTAGGACCCCGATCAAGAGCACACAAAATTCCGGTTCTAAATCATGTCAATGCAAGAACTGAGCGTTACAGCAAGAGCTTTGTGCCAGCGTTTGTTGACATCCTAAATAAATGAAAATTTTACGTTTGTCCTTCCATTTGTCAGTTTGTTTTTAGCGTTCTTAAATGACAGACTAGTCGGGATCATCAATGTATGTTTTTATATTGTACCTGACGAAGAGCAGCATGTTTTTATAATGTTTAATGTTATATGTTGATGTACCTGAACACAATACTGATGTGCCGACAATGTTTATGATGGACCAACAATGTCAATTTTTTATTTGGTTTTTTAACTGACAGAGAACGACAAATTCGGCAGTTTGATGTTGTGAAAGTTCGTTTGTTAATAAAGTAACACTCATTCATTCATTTATAATGAAAATTTTGATGCGTTTTTAAAGTCCTTTTGTCCATTTAAAAAATCTGGAGCAGAAAGAATAAACGTTACGTAAGAGATTTCTTAGGAAATATATAAAGTAACCCTCTACAGCAGCTGCAGCTATTTTCAAAGCGTATCTGAACCAAGTAACGAAGAAATACGAAAACAAATTATCTCTGTGCAAAGTTTAGCATTTTTGAATTCTGGCGTTTAAAAATTTACTTACTCTAAACTAAGTGTTAAGTAAAATCTTTAAATCATGCCACTTAGCAAGACACAGAAGATCTATTGGGCTATGCAATTAAATTTTGACTTCCAAAGAAAGAAAACATTATTTTTAATCTTCTTCCTCTAAGTTCAAAACTGATATCAAAAGAATTATAAATTTTTAAGATGTGAGTCTCAGCGTCGGTTGAAAGTCTCAAAGATAAGAGTCCATTAGCAAAATCTCCAAGGGGACTCGCCAGTATATAGAGTATTGAGAATCTATCGTTTGCCTATAGAGTTTGATTAAAGATTATGCAATTTTACGTCCTCTGTATCGGCAAGGTTTCAATCAGAGTTCAGCACTACAAGCAACTCCTAAAGCAGCCACACAGCTCAAATAATATTCCCTTTAAGATAATTTCAAGTGTTTTCAAACTAGGCATGCTAGAAGCTTTTTAGAAAGTACCCTCGCCGGAAATTTAGGAAGAAAATTTCGCTCCGTTTCAGCATACAAAATTTATTTCTAACGATGCATGTTTCATTAAAACTCAACATTTCTATCTCTTGAACCAAAAAAAAGGATAAATGTAATGGGTTTTTTAAGATTTTTGGTATAGGTTGCGACTATTAGTTTTCTGGTGTTTACTCATATTTCCAATCCAAACTCTATAAGTTATGGCAACAGTTTTTTCAATGATTTCACATAATTAACATATTATTAAATTTTTTTGTCTATCAAAGACCATAAACAACCCACGAAATTGTTTGCGAGTGGGGAAAGAAGCAACAATAGCGAATAGCAACGAGCTTCCCCTCCAAAATCGTAATTTTTCAAATTTCTAGAAAATTTATTTGCAAATCAGCAAATGAAATTTGTTTTTACGTATTTACCCCAAAATAACACTGAGACAAAAGATCCTTTGTACGTGACTGACAGAGGAAAATATAATCATCGTAAAAGAGAATATGGTAACATGATAGTGTAAAACCTCCTTTGCTTTGTTACGTAATTTCTGACACTACAAAATAATTATAATGTATATAATTTTAATGTAAATAATAATTATAATATAAACAGTTTTAAAATAGATTTTACAATTCAAATACAAACCGTCAAAACTCATGAAAACTTGGATTTCGAAAGAATCTACAATTGACCCTTACCTGATATAGTAAGCTTTTAAATCTTGTTCTCTGTTAGCCATCTAGCATGGATGTAAAAAATTCAAACAAGTCAGATTGCTTACAGCCATAGTAATCAACCAACAACAAGGACCTATTAACTAAAACTCACGATCGGCGAAAAAGTATTTGTAGGCAAATTCCATACTGTTATGTATAAACGAGTTTAGCCCGCTTTTTCGCGAAATGGAGTTATGATTGCCATCTAGAATCTTTTTTTCTGCGTCAATCAATTCGTCTATTTCAGTCCATTAGTGTCGAAGCTAGATATTTTGCATTTTTATCTAGTCCCATTTTAGCCATTTGTAATTAAGCAGAAACACGTTCAGTCCGCTTAAACTGACTTCTCCAAACTAAGGACGTTTATACGTTTTTGCGATTTAAACAATCTGGGACTGAGTTTCACCAGAATCATCGGTGTTGCAGTGAAAATATGGACATTAGTCAAATATTTGATCAATTTTGTGAGCTAGGTATCAAGCAGATTATAAGTTTTTCAGCAAGCTGTCTTCCTAAAGAAACGATACAGTTTAGCAAACAGCTACCCTACAAGATAGTGATGGTAACCCGGGTTTGATCCGGTGGTAAAAACCTAAAGATATACACGCCACCTAAACGGAACCTAAGAGGAGAGAACCCCTAAAAAAGTTCAATAATTTTAAATATTATTTGCCACATGACCAAGGTAAAAACCAAAATGTTTGCAAGAAGTATTTTATGACGACAACTTTTCCGAATCGAGAAGGCAAAGAAAATATCTGATATTATTGTCAGAATCCCATGACATTGGGCTGTGTTGCGCGGTGTGTAAGGAGTAAAACACAAATGGTTGCACATGAGTTGAATATAGAACTACCTGACTGGGGAGAATTTTTAAACAGGTGTGCACCAAACAAAGTTTTAATACAGAAAGCGTAGTTTTCACTGTGTTTTGTGGTAAACCAAAAGTCTAAAAATTTAAACGTGGTGCACATTATACTAAAATAAAGAACTGAATTCGTCATCCACAGCATTCATACAATTATGCTTGTATAATAAACAGTTAATATCGTTAGGTATTTGACTGAAAATGAGCATCACGTTCAAATTCTAAGAAAATTTATACAAGTTTGAGCAAAAGATTTCACAAAATTCCAAATATTCAGGAAAATTTTGAGTATGTATATCAAAATTGTTCTTAAGAATAGAAAAAATTAGTTTCCCCTTTTTAGTTCATTTGTTCAACGTTTTTTTATGAAGTAATTTCGTAACTAGACTGACATTGGATTCTGTATGAAAAACATTTTCATACAGAATCCAATAGGGTAGTGAGCTAGAGGAAAAGAATAAACACAATAATAAAAGTGCTGAGACCCAGATATCCAAATGGGAAATCATTCCGTCAGTCAAAATATGACGATATTATTTCACCGTTGCCACAACTTGATTAACAGTATCATTCGTTTTAGAAGAGCCACATGTACGACACTTCATCAGTAGACTTCCTAATTGAAGAATCAGAGCCTTTCCTGTTCCTATACTTTCTGGCTTTTTCTTATAATTTATACTCGGTACTGATTTCTTACTTTTGCCATTTTTACTTTTATTGTGGGCTAAACACCTTTGTGCGATCTATTTTTCCTATTTCTGGTAAATATTTTGCTTAGAGGTGTTCCCTCCATTTCCTAGAAAGCTACAAGCAATCGACTAAATACAACTTCGTCGGCAGAAAAGCACCATCGTCACGTCTTAGCAAGAAATAATTGTTTCGAAAAGACCTTTAACCATAATTCAATTTGTCGGAATTCTTAAACTTTATTTTCTCTCCTGTAAAATTTGAAAAAGTGGACTGAGTGCGTTTATGTCTAACGGTAAGGAATTTAGACAAAATATAAATTTAACGAAATCCAGTTCTAAAAATTCAAAAAAAATAGAAAACGACAACTAAATTGGACACTTTTGGGTTTCTTTTATGTATAAGCATGAAAAGGTTTAAATTCTCACCAAGTGTCTTATTTTTGCATTCTGCTAGAATTTGATTCTTCGGTTCTCTCATTGGAGGTAAAACTTTAATGCTTCCATCAAGAATTTCTACTTCATCTTCAATAAATTCTTCTTCGGCGTTAATCTGAATGTCAATCATGTTGGAAAATCTTCAACTACAAATAGAAAACATTACCCAAACAGACAAATTAATAGTTTACCCGGCTTATAATTCAAGGAGAGAATATTTCAGTCATAATGATCCAAAGAAATTTACCGGGATAATTTTCAGTGGGGATAGAATTGTCCGGAGGAATTTCCCCTTGGGGATTTTACACGGGAGGAAGTATCCGTGGAAAAATTTTTTGCCTAACTGTCCATTTCCATTTTTTTTTTTTTCACTATATAAAAATAAATTATTTTCCTTTCATGTATTCAATATCAAATTCACACATGAACGGAAACGTATGTCGTCATACTTTGTACAATTGAAAAATAGAATCCCGACCAAAGGTTCCAAAATGTCCATGAAAGGAGCATCCGATGTAGTTATAGAACGCTGCACGCATTTCCGCGTAGGAAAGGATAAGGAATTTATGACGGAAGTCATCAAGGAATAAATTTTGGAACTAGTTAATCCCTATGGTTCTACAGAGGCCATACAAATTCATGCAAAAATGTAGTGCTATTGCCCACAAAATGAGCGAAATAACAGATCACAACATACTAATGATGGAAAATCTTAAATACTTGATTCCAACTGTCAACACTTTAATGCTGCTGCTTTGACAGGTTAAACAGTTTCTAGGTGACAATGGCCAAATAAGAAAAAATACGCAATTCAAATGAAAATTGTGGTCCATGCTTCTAGAAAGCAAACAAGATATTGTAATGATAGTAGGACACGAATTTTTCAACGATAGAGCAATTTTTGGTCTTTTACAAACAAAAAATATGACAACTAAACTATATTTGAAAATCTGTCTGACATTATTCATAATCTGTGTGATTTGCCAAATTCAAACAACAACAAAAAAATTCCAAGCTGCATAGCCTAAAAACTAAAGCCAGAAACAGTAAAAGATTTAATATAGTCCAAGCAGTACATCTGCCAAGCAACCAGCTATTCATATTCTTGAAATGTACCCATAAAACTAGTCTATTCACACAGTGATCAGAAGGAAATTTTCGAAAACAGGAACCATTTTACAAATGGTAAGTCAATAAGGGAGGCGTTTTATTTCTTTACAAGGATGTAAATTAAAAGAGTTGAGGAGACGGGTTTAGATGAAGCCCGCATAAAAGTTTATGCCCACACAAATACGCTCAAACAAAAAATTGTTTTTTTCTTGTGATTATAATTAAAATTAATGAAAATATTTTGTGTTATTGCTCACAAATGAGCAAACTAATAGACCTCAACAGACCAATGTTGGAAAATCTTAAATACTTGAGTCCAACTGTCGACTTAAAAAATTCCATAACTTAAAAAATACTTCTTATTCTAATTAAATGACTTTTCAGTTCCTGGAGTTGTTCTTAAGGAATATGATAATAAGCTAAACTTTAGTTTAAAGAGCAAAGCATTGAGGATTGGGACAACTCTTCTTATATACAGAACATTTCAGTTCCTGTTAAGTTTTTATTTTGCACTTTACTTTCAGCTCTAAGAAAAAACTTGTTTTTTATCTATTTTAATATTGTTTTTGAATTGATGAAGGGAAATCCAGCTCCTCTCCATGAAAAGTTCCCCTCACTTACAAAACATTCCTAAGATTTAAGTGCCAAAATACTTCCCAGACAATTCCATTACTGATGAAAATCTCCCAGGAAATGTTTTGTGGATAAATCCATCAGAAAAATGATCTTTTACATATTCTTATTTGAACAAGACTAATTTCTGATGGCTTTTCAAATCATGTTGTAAATCCATCCTGGACTCCTAGGGTCAGAGGAATTCCTGGGAATCCTTCTGCCTTCACTAAAAAATTGCTCCAGCAGAAAATTCCCCATTGATAATTTTTTCTTAATTTAGTTTCTAGCCATTTTCAACTCATGCGAGGAAACACCTTTCCCGTGGAAATTTTCCCTGAAAACTTTCATCTTCACGAAAAATTATTCACATAGAAAATCTCCCCCCCTCATAAATCCCCCCTAAAAAAAAATCCGACTATTTCCCAATCACACCCTCCCCCTAACAGAAAAAGCCTTAAGACTATTTTACCCCTAGCAAAAACTTCCCCTGAAACACTTGCACATATTAAACTTAGTCAAATAAGACAAATAAGAAGTATTTTGGATAGTAATTCTGACAAATTCTCTCAGCCTAAAATTTCCCATACAAAGTAGGGGTGTTATTTGCTATGGGGCAGGGGGGCAACTTTTACCTTTATGGTACTATATGGCTCATTTTTCACTTTATTAAAATGTAACAAAAATGGAGAAGGAAATCTTATAAATCAGTTGGAAACCTAATTTATTGTTTTTAGCGGAGTAATTTGCATTTTTCAATGAAAATATTCAAAAAGTATTTTCAATTTCTAGATGGGGTACCCATACCCCAAAAGGGCTGCCTGTGGTTACGCTAAATTTTTCTGCCCCTACACTTACACTACCCTACACTTATCTACACTTAAAAAAAAATTTTCCTTTGCAGAATACATTTTTTAAAACTATTTTCATTGAAAAGCAAAAAGATTGCCCTTCTTCCATTGATTATTGATAAATATAGTACTGCCATTCCCTTTTTTATAGCAAGTAAATTTCATTCAATTCTCATCTTAGAAGACTTGTCTTGAACTAATTACAGATCAGATACATACATTTTATTTTGTATGTAGAATGAACACAGCCAGCCACCAGCTCTATGGTGTGGTAAAAGCCAGCCCCATACTTGATTTATCCCAGTGGTAGGAATTTGACATCATAAATTAAAATGCAGTCTCTGTTTGGACAAGCAATTGAAGAGGAAACAATATGTTTCATGTTGGTGATTTATAGAATAAATATCAAGCAATAAAACTTACATTTTAGAATCAGTAGACAATCAGCTTTCTCTTAATATTTGAAAAAAAAAACAGAAATATTGGAAGGACGTTTATATCAAAACAGGATAATTGGTATTTCTGAAAGAGGTTCTTTGAGGTAACTCAATAAAGTAACAATTTCAAGTACTTAATCTTGAATAATTTTTGCAATTAATTTAAAAAACTTTTCCACAAAATAAGTTTTTTTAAAGAAGAGTAAAGAACTCCATTAAACGAAAAACTAGCAAAAATAAAATCAAATAATCTACCAAGCGTGAAACTACCACAAATCAGCGTCTATAAATAAATGAAACCCAAAACGAACAGAAATAACAATAATTAACCGAGTCTAACTCAAAACAAGCAGAAATTAACATAAGTTGGGCGCAAAACCCCTGTGCCTTTTCAAGGCCAGAACAAAATTTGTACTTTACTGAAAAATATAAATGTTTTTACTTTTATAACTTTAATAAATCAAATAATATAAACATTTTGATTACTAAATATCAGTAGATGTATATTAAACTGACAATGCACATTCATTTGTATTTTTTCAGTCAAGTGCAAATTTTGTTCTGGCCTTGGGAAAGCATAGGGGGTTTCGCGCCCAACTTGTGTAAATTTCTGCTTGTTTTGAGTTTGACTCGGTTAATTATTGTAATTTCTGTTCGTTTTGGGTTTCATTTATTTATCGATGCAGATTTATGGTAGCTTTACACTTGGTAGATTATTTGATTTTATTTTTGCTAATTTTTGTTTAATGGAGTTCTTTACTTTTCTTTGAAAAACTTATTTTGTGGAAAAAGTTTTTTAAATTAATTTCTGTTTGTTTTATATTGAATTAGTCTTTTCAGGGAAAAAGAAAATAATACTTTAAATATTTTCCTTTTTTAAGACTTTATAGTTTGGCCTGCAAAATTTTGATTGGGTGTGTTTTGGAAAATGATGGGCGTGAGAGGGGCGTTAATGGCTATCCAATCACTTTAAACTATTAAAAAAGTTACTAGCCCTTTCAATTTCCAATTGAATGAGCCCTTCTGCAATTTCTACGACAACGCTTTCAATAAAAACTTTATATGCCCCAGGGCATAACTTACATCCCGTGCCCTGAGGGCTGTGGGGGGAGGGGTTGTCATCCTTAAAGACCTAATTTCCAAAACTTTAGACTACGTTGAGTAAAATTACTATCTAAAAATTTGGATTGAATGTGTTTGGGGAAAAGGTCGGCGTGAGAGGGGAGCTAGTTGCCCTCCAATGACTTTCGACTATTAAAAGGGTAGTAGCCCTTCGAATTTCCAATCGAACGAGCCTGTTTTGAAGCTTTATAAGAAAACGCCTTCTATAAAAAACCCTATATGCCCCCAGGGCATAACTTAAAACCCTTACCCTGAGGGTTGTGGGGGAGTAACACATTTTCTATCTGGAAATCAACTAGGCTGAACAAAATGGCTATCTCGAAATTTAAATTGGATCTGTTCGGGGAACGATGGGCGTGGGGGAGGACTAGTTGCCCTCCAATCACTTTCGACTATCAAAAATTGCCCTAGAACTCTCGATTTCCAATCGAATGAGCCCCTTTTGAAGTCTCTAAAACACCCCCGTCCTTATGAAGTGCCCTGCTCCAAAGAAAAAAAATAATAAAGGGAACATTGTGCCAACACTGTTCTTATATGCCCTCAGGGCATAACTTAAAACCCTTGCCCCAAGGGTTATGGGGCAACCCATAACCTTTAACCCTGTACTAACCCTGTAATAACTATAACCCTGATT